>NW_008671024.1:0-10827 GCF_000695815.1 Acanthisitta chloris
TGGACACACTCCAGCACCTCAATGTCAGCACTCCCAGCCAACTTGTTTTCATTGGCAAACTGGCTAAAGGTGCCCTTGATCTCCTCATCCAAATTATTGATAAAGATATTAAATGGGACTGGCTCTGATATTGAGCACTGGGGAACATCACATGTGACCAGCCACCAGCTGGATTTAACTCCACTCATCACCACTCTCTGGGCCTGATCATACAGCCAGTTTTTTTACCCAGCAAACAATGCACCCATTCAAGCCATAAGCAGCCAGTTTTTCCAGGAGAATGCTATTGGAGACAGTGCCCAAGGTTTTCTAAAGGTCAGGTACACAGCATCCACAGGCTTTCCCTCATCCACTAAGTGGGTCACCTTGTCACAGAAGGAGATCAAGTCAGTCAAGCAGGACCTGCCTTTCATAAACCAGTGCTGGGTGGGCCTGATCCCCTGGCTGTCCTGCATGATGCTTGATGGCATTCAAGATGATCTGCTCCATAACCTTCCCTGGCACCAAAGTCAAGCTGATAAGCCTGTGGCTTCCTGGATCCTCCTTCCAGCCTGCCTTGTGGATGGATGTCACATTTGGTAACTTCCAGTCACTAAGACCTCTCCACTTACACAGGACTGTTGGTAGATGATGGAGAGCGGCTTGACGAGCACTTTCACCACCTCTCCCAGTACCCTTGGGTGGATCCCATCCAGCCCCATGGAGCTGTGTGTGTCTATGTGCTGTAGCAAGTCTCTGAACAATTTCCCTTGGATTATGGGGGCTTCATTCTGCTCCCTGTCCCTGTCTTCCAGCT
Organism: Acanthisitta chloris; assembly: GCF_000695815.1. Taxonomy (NCBI): domain Eukaryota; kingdom Metazoa; phylum Chordata; class Aves; order Passeriformes; family Acanthisittidae; genus Acanthisitta; species Acanthisitta chloris. Next base: position 797 of record NW_008671024.1, read on the forward strand.
CAGGAGTCTGGGTACCCAGAGAAAAAACAGTCCTACCATTAAAGACTGAGGCAAAGAAAGCATTAAATATCTGACTTTCCTTATCCTTTGCCACTGTGTTTCCCCTAGTTTCCAATAAAAGGTGGAGGTTCTCCTTCACCCATCTTTTGTTGCTAATTATTGATAGAAACATTTTCAGTGTCTTACAGCAGCAGGCAGATTAAGTTCTAGTTGGGCTTTGGCCCTTCTAATTTTCTCCCTGCATAACCTCACAACATCCTTGTAGTCCTGAGTTCCTTTCCGCTTCTTCCAAAGGTCATAAACTCTCTTTTCTTTCCTGAGTTCCAGCCAAAGCTCTCTGTTCAGCCAGGCCAATCTTCTTCCCTGCCAGCTCATCTTTTGGCACATGAGGACAGTCTCTTCTTGCGCCTTTAGCACTTCCTTCTTGAAGAATGTCCAACCTTCTTGGACTCCTTTGCCCTTCAGAACTGTCTCCAAAGAGATTCTGTCAGCTAGGGTCCTAAACAGGCCAATGCCTGCTCTCTGGAAGTCCAGGGTAGCAGTTCTGCTGACCTCTCTCCTTCTTCAGGAATTGAAAAGTCTTATCGTTTTGGGATGCCTGTGCCCAAGAAGGCCTCCAACTGTTGCATCACCCAGAAGTCCTTCTCTGTTCACAAAAAATAAGTCCAGCAGGGCACCTTCCCTAGCTGTCTCCCTCACCAGGTTCTCTTCCACACAGTCCAGGAACCTTCTGGACTATTTCCTCTCTGCTGTGTTGCATTTCCAGTAGTTACCTGGTAATTCTTACCCCACTGGGGCTTAAGTTGGTATGCTGGAGAAAGCTTTTCAAAGATCCTACTGATCTCCTGTGCAGCACCCCTGATGCAGTGAAGCCTGCTGTCCTCTCTTGGCTGCGCCTGACTGAGCATAGCACTGACTTGATCTCAGTGCACCTCCATGGTGCTTTGCCTCAGGGAGGAGCATGGGATGTCTGAGCAGTCCAAACTTCAGATGGCAGAATGTACCCTCTGCACTTTCATGGAGGCTGAGGTTGCCAACGTACCAGAAAGGCTGCACTGGTGACCTATGCTGTGTTAATCACCATTTGGGAGCAGCTTCTCTTGGTGACATCTCTGGGATTTCTTTATGCTCCTTGCGATCCAACTGCCATATTAACTGCTTTGCTTCTGGTTTCGTGCCCTGATGGAAAGGCTCCTTGTTGCTGGTGGTCCCTAAGGAACACTGTCTCTTCTCTGGATGTGTAGGAAGCTGATGGAAATTAACTCTGTCCCTAGTGAGACTCTCACCTTGTAGGGAGCTCCTCATGCTGCTGGTTAGTTAGTTCCTGTCCAGTTTGCTTTCTTTGGGATCACATCGCTTCCTCTTACTCTGCTGTTCAAAACAGGGGTTGGAAAATGGGTGTGAGTTAGCCATGCTGCTTCAGGACTAAAACTAGCAGTCCTAATTTCAGGATAGGCAAATTAGGGTGATTTATACAGGATTTGACTTTATGTGCTTTCCACAACAACCATTCAGTAAAGTAAATATATGTTGTTATTTTGTTCTGTAAAGTATTTTTAGTAAATCCTCAGTGCCTCTTGTATTGAATGACTAATGCATTCTGGTACATCTGAATTACATCTATACTGAGTCATTTCATTTTGTAATGACATATTTAAATGTTTAAATCTCTACAGAAATTAAATATTGTAAAAGACTAACCTTTTGTTGTGGGGATTGGTTTCTGCCTGTATTGTATCACCACAAGCCTCTGCTATGGGCAAGAACTGTGAGCTGCAAACTAACAGGATGCTGTTTCACAAAAACATTTTGGGAAACCATAAATGAGCCAGCATGTTTTTGCACAGCCAAAGTTTGGGTTCTTTTCCAAATCACTTCTTCCTCTGCTTTCTGTGTAATGCTGTTGCATTTAACATTTCACAATTCTGTTGTTGCACTCTTAGTTTTTCCTAAGACACTGTTCACCCAACATTTCTAAAATTTTCCCTCATGTCAGAGTATAGTTACTTCACATTTTGAAACTAAGGCTTTGTTTATGGGGAAGGTTTTGCTAGTGACAGAACTAAAATAGTTATATCAGTGTTCTCTGCATTCTTCCTTCTGTGTCTTTGTGGGGTGTTTTTTTTATGGGATTTTCCTTTGTTTTGTTTTATTTTGTTAAATACTCATATAAGACATGCAAACTGAAATAAAAGGATCTGCAAGTTTTATACCAGGATAACTGCAAAATAAATTTAAACATGTATTGCTTGTGTAGACCAGTTGAACAGCCTTCCTTGAATTATTTTGTCATGTACACTACTTCTTGAACTACTTCTTCCCTACCCTGCTGTCTTTCTCTTATCAGCTCACAATGCTCTTACTGTCCTTGAACAAATGCCTGTTTTACCAGGCTGCCCTTATTTTGAAATACCTTACAAGCTTTCACTTGTGCATCATTATCCTGGATTTGTAATCTGTGTTTCTCCCGATGTGTGGTTGATACTGTGTCTTTGCTTGTGTGCCAGGTCCATCATTTGCTTTGAGAGCTCTTTAGGGCAGAGAGCTGTTCATCACATCACGTGCTTGCTGAAGCCCATACCATATTTTTAGAATCCAAAGAGCAATCATCAATCATTGTGAAACACCAATATCCCTTTATTCTGCTATCTATGAATACTGCTCGAGGCTTCTCGTTGCCTTCTTCAAGCAAGGAATCAAAACTAAGAACCACAGAAAAAGTTGGTTTTGTAATTGAACCAAGGGGTTGTATTGTGAGAAAGGGTTTGAAAAAGAACACTCATGACCACCAAATAAAAAAAATCACCTAGCTTTCACCACTGAGCAAGAAAGGTGGTTTTATATAGGAGAAGAATGGGAGAAATTTGTAGAGGAGATTCTGAAATAAATGTGACTTTGTGCTCTGTACATATTTTTATGTAAAATACAGAGAACAGGATTTTCAAAAGTGCTTACATGATGTAAGAACTTTGCAGAAACAAAATGAGAAACTGAATCCACAGCTGAATGCTTAGGCAATAACCTGGGATGTGGGAGAGTCAGGTTCAAGTACTTGCTGCAATTATCTTTTAATTAGTTATACAAAGTGGAACAACTTCAAACAGGAGAGATCGAGATGTCTTACCCCGGAATACCCAATAGCCTATGGGCTAGGACAACTAATATGGGATGAACAGAGATTTGAAAATGGGTCACTCACCTTACTGATGACTGTTTTAACCACTGAGATATTAAATCTGATAGTATGTGGATTTCTCTCATCATTGTTTATGAGGAAGGATTTGCCTGGCTTAAGCAACTGAGTCAAGGAAAGGGTTTGTGGAGGAGGCACCCACTGCCATTAGAGGCATAGAACTCCCTGTGTGTTAGACAACCTGCTTTGATAGCTGCCTTTTGTGATTGTTTTTTGACACTGGATTTCTCCATCCATTTTATACAGAGTCTGACTGTCTAATTTAGGGAGGGGATTGCGTAAGGTAGCAGGATCTCTAAAGGTTTAGTGCTACAATTTGCATCCTCACTACCACTTAGCCTTTTTGTGCAGCTAGTTGTCTGCCACGTAGTAGGGAGTTACAATGACGCTGACAGACCAAACAGAAGCATGCGAAGGACTCCTAGTGGGGCTGACATACTAAATAGCAGACATAAGGACATTGCATATTGTTAAAATGTATTTACTGCTAAAGGAGGAAACCATGCTAATATACTAATTACATCATCTTGAGAGACTCATAATTATCTCTACAGGATTTCATGAGTCCGCATCCATTTGATTTGTCCTAATTCAGAGCCTTGTCATCCTCATCTGCAATCTCTTGCCCAGATGGAGCATGGAAATCGACACAAGCGTTCCCAACATGCAAATAGAGATCCGCAGTTCCACTTCAAAGTGGCAGCTTCTGAAGTGGGAGTTTTAATTATTCCATTCTGAGTTAGTGACTCTGCAAAAGAGGTTTTTTCCTTCTGCCAGTGAGCTGAGTGTTCTTTTTTTTTCAGATTTGTTATCCAACTTTGCAGTAGGCATGTCTTATTCTGTCGTGCAAACAATGAAATGGTTGACCATTTGATGATCCATTTGTTTACTGATTGTAATCCATAACTTCCTCAGGGAGTTGTTTGTCCTGTTCTTCTTGGGTTCTTTTGCATGTAGCATTTTATATAACAAGATGAGATTCCTCATTGCTCATCTCAGGATTCTGTCATGAACTTGACAAACAAGGTCATATATTAACTGCCCTAGAATTTGTAGAGATGAGCTATGTCTCCTGTCAAAACTAAAGTCCCTTGGACAAGAGAATGTGCTGCTGAGGTTGGAGGAGAAGAGAAACTCATGAAGCAAGAAATAGTGTCACATGACTATATATTGAATGGCAGAAGGTGAAAACAAAGGGGAAGGTGATTGTCCCTCTGTACTCAGCACTGGTGAGACCTCACCTTAAGTACTGTGTCCAGTTCTGGGCCCCTCACTGCAGGAAGGACACTGAGATGCTGGAGTGTGTCCAGAGAAGGCCAACAAAACTGGTGAAGGGTCGAGAGGGTAAGTCATGTGAGGAGAGGCTGAGGCAGCTGGGGGTGTTTAGCCTGGAGAAAAGGAGGCTCAGGGGACACCTTCTTGATGTCTACAGCTACCTGAAAGGAGATTGTAGCGAGGTGGGGTTCAACCTCTTCTTCCAGGCAACTAGTGATAGGATAAGAGGAAATGGAGGTTGTGCCAGGGGAGGTTCAGGTTGAACATCAGGAAAAATTTCTTCACTGAAAGGGTGGTTCAGCATTGGAACAGGCTGCCCAGGAAGGGGGTGGAGTGACCATCCCTGGAAGTGTTCGGTAAACAACAGGACATGGCACTTGGTGCTATGGTCTAGTTGACAAGGTGGTGTTTGGTCAAAGGTTGCACTCCATGATCTTGGAGGTCTTTTCCAACCTTAATGATTCTATGATGGGGATTGGTAATCATTAAACTACAGGAACTGGCCGATGCAGAAAGTGATCAGCTGAGATGTAGCTGAAATTTCATCTGATTGTGAATAGCTACACAGTAGAATCAAGGCAAATATTTTGCTGTGATATGTACTCCTAGAGAAGATCCCCGTTGAAGTGTGAGATGCATTAATAAACTTTTGTTACTTACAAGTGAGTTATACTGTTCCAATTTGGATGGTGTATTTTCACTTTATAATGAGGTGACTTAAGCAGGTCACTGACAGTGAGGAAACTGTGCAGCAGTAGCATTCTCAGGGCAAAATATTCCTAGCTACCTGTGGGTGCATTTGGGAGAGAAAGCACTAAAACACCCCATGAAGAGGTCAGTGTAGCCTACTGTTCCTGTGAGACTGGTGACCCCTGCGTGGAGGGGAGGCAGCCACTCCCTCCATCTGCTCCCTAAATCCTTTGCCAGTGACTCAGCAGGTGTTTGGTGAGGATGCAATGTATAAATATTATATATAAAAGGAAGAATGGAGGCATCCCATAATTAGGGATAGTAATACGAGAGGAATCAGTTTAGCCTGTGATATACAGTGAGTCACAGAAATGAAGGAAAAATGAGTTTGATAGACTTATAAGAAGGAAAGTGCCGTACTCAAAAATTGTGATGAATGGTGATGAGATGAGCTTCAAAAGAAGCTCAAAAAGGGAAACCAAAGTGATATGGGAAAGAGGAAGGACAAGTTCAAAGCCTAAATATAAGAGCTGGGGCTGTGAATTCAGGAAGATGCAGGGAGAAGTTCGAATGGCAGGGGAGGTGTGATCAAGAGAGTTGGCTGGCATAGGGTTTATGCTAGCAGCCTCAAAGAATTTGGGGAGACAAATGTGATAGCGTTGCAGAAACTGAAGAATAAGAAAAAATATATCTATTGAGTAAAAAAAAAACCAGAAAGGAGATACTTGCAGGCATAGAATAAGTTTAGAAGAAAATTACTACTTTTTTATTCTTTTAAATCTTATGGTAAGTGACACCTTCTAATCATGGACAACATAAGATTTCTGGGATTGTCAGCCAGCGTAATGAGGATGATTTTGATAGTCTCAAAAGTATTGATTTTTTTTCAGTATTATGCCCAAATTCACAGCAATTTGGCTTCCTGTGTAAGTTCTTACAGAGACAAATATGATTTCTACTCTTATCACCTCTTCTTGTCAGCCAAATCAGTATTAAGAAAAGCGTATTTAAATTTGAGGCTAAACTTTTTAATTTATTTTGCTTTTACAAACAGTATTTCAACAGTATACGTGAAGAGTACTCCACTTAGGAGTTGTTCTGGTTTATGCTCCTGTGTTTCCTATTGCCATGCAGACAGCTAGAACTGTCTCCTTCAGCCTTATAACTGCTGTTGAGGACTCTCTTTTTTTTTTCCTGTTTCTTCTCACTCCGCTGTCATATTTTGAAGACACGTGTAAATTAATACTGCTGTCACACAGTCTCATTTACAGAATTTATTTTAAATATGAGCTATTTAGAAACTGTTTTAAATTAAAGGTGGATTTTAATTACTTCCAACAACAAAATCAAGGGCTTATGTGTAATGGGGGAGTCTACGCAGGCTGAGGAGTTGGAGTATGATTTCATTTTCAGTCAGAATTTTAAACCTGGATTGATAATTTACATTTAGCTTTTTTAGAAGGCATTGTATGTGAATTGCAAGAGAGTTGCAAAACAAATATCTCTGAATTTTAAAAAACTCTCCTTGTGTGCTTTCCATTCTACAGTCAGCTATCAGATTGCATCCGGTGTCCACCTTTCAGTTAGGGATTGCTATTGCTGGTGTTGTGTTTAATTGCAATTTATTACCTTGTTCAGTTTTTCAGGTTTCCTTTATTGTGGAGAGTATGAAGCAAGATGGTTTTGAGCTAAGATGTGGATGTTAATGTAATGTCCTATAACAAAAAAGCTGTTAGGGTTTTGTCAAGTTTCTGAGGACCCAGTTTTGTGAGGCTCTGTATTAAAAGGGATGCACTGGAATTGGGAAATTGGGTTCAGTGGTGCAAGACACACGGCTGGCACAGATAGTTGTGAAAGAATTTGTGGGCATCATAATAAAAAAAAATGTTTTTAAATGAGGATTTTGAAGAAGGGTTTAAAGATGTATTACCAAACATTTATGAGGTGCTTTCCCACAGCAGGAGGTCTAGGAGAGAGAAAGTGCAAATGTGTTTGTTTTGAAAATCAAATAGGTGGAGTGACAAAGACTGGCATCATCAGTTATCTGATGGCAAGAGCACCAGCCTCTTGATGCTGTGATAGATAACAGGAAAGGTGTGCATAGACTCCAAGGATTTTAGAAGGTCAATGGGAAGGATGTGTAGGGTGGTAAAATAAACAAGATTAATCCAGGCTAGTACACAGCACATATTGTCTTTGCAAAAATCAGTGGCTATAGAGGAAGAGCAGCCCAATCTAGCATACTAGGAGCAAAGGCTAAATTAAAATGCTAATTTTATGATCCAGTTCTTTTTCTGAGGCTTCACTGAAGCTGCATTGCTCACAAAGATGGGACCTGTAAGCAAAGAGGAGGAAAAGAGTTGCAGTTGAAAATACTCTTCTCTGTCAGATGATATACTGCCTGCAGGGAACCTGTTCAAACTAGGAACTGGGATATCCTGTGACACCTATAGAGCAAAAAGGGTATGTTATAATTCCAGAGTGTCCTGCGCAATAGAAAATAATCACTTGTGAATGCACTAGGAAAGCACATCAGTGTTTGCAAAGACAAGGGAAGAGGTGCAAGCCATCAGCCAGAACCGGTAAATCAAGAAGGATAAGAATGGAAGTAAGACCTAGGATTTAGTGGCTAATAACTCTATTGAGGGCTGTCCCAATAGGAAGCTGGATAAGTAAACATCACTAATAATGATTGAAGAATGTGATATGTAGAAAGGCTCAAGGGAAAGACTTTCTCTAAGGTATTTGCAGTAAAGTGCAAAATAAAAGTCAGTCTGCCACACGGTACAGACTGGGACTGTCACACACAGGTGAGGTGTTTTGTACCCACTGCAGTGTAAATAAGGTAGGTACTCCCAGTTTATAAGAAAAGTGGGAGGCTTACTGCACGTGTCCTGTTTTGGCGTTTTGTTTGTTTTGCTTAGTGCAGCTCTGCACTGTGACTGAATTCCCTGTTTTGTGGTAGAGGTGGAGCTGACCCTGATGGAAGTATTGCCATCTTGATCTATATATTAATATAGATGTATTTGTGAGTCTAGGCTGCAAGTGTCATCAGGATTTATGTTTTTCAACTAATGTCAATTCAAGTGAAGCATGAGTCTGTACTTAAGATATCTTATTGCTCTTTCCCAAAAGTGTAAAGGTTACATTTACTCTTAATGAAAAATGACGATATGACTCACATTGCTGTTTTGGAGAGTATGAAGAAGAAATGCTGTCAGTGCTGAAGAACTTTTTGAGGGCAAGAATTTCATCAGATGAATTAAAAAAAACAACCAAGAGAAGTAAAAATTGAAAAAGCCTGCTTGACTTTGACTGGAGGTATACCCAAGAAATATGGAAAACATCTCTCTGGCAAATCAGCTGACTTTAACAATTGCTGTATGCAGGCCTTCAAATGATAAGTTACAACTTATACTTACACTGGAATCAGCTTCACAACTGCCATAAATCATCAGTGTTTTGTAGGAGCTGGTAAAGATAACACTGAATCGTCCTCATTTTAGGATTTAGCTATTTACTTCCATACTGTAGAAAACATGGGTTTTAGTGATCTCAATCAAACAAGCAGAGCCATACAAGAGTAAACAGGTTGTTAATCTGAAATCCCTTTAGGGCCTTCTTCTGCTCCCACTGAAATCAATGTCTAAATTCCCATCAGTTTGAGTGGGATATTAAAGAAAGAAAAAAGCTCTAATATCCATGTTAATGTATTTGCTAAATATGTGAATTAATCAGCAGCTTGGTAAACTGGTTCAACAGCCTGATGTGTTTGCTGAATCAACCTTGCTAAAACTGATGCACCATCTGCCTCACAGTTTCTAACATGCTTTAAAACAAAGAAAGATTTTTATAAGACTAAAGTTGTATTTATAAATTTTTTTGCTGTCCTCATCTGTCCTTCATCTGTGCTCAGGAAAAACTACTTAGAACAAGATGCTGTGTATCTCTAGTGCACCAAAACTAACTTTCATCTAAACTATATTTGTGATGGGACTTTTAAGTACAAGGAGACAAAGGGATTAGTAGATTCATATACTTGCTCCTCTACCATGTCTTGAACCATATTTTTTAGGCATTTTCATAAATGTCTCCCAAATACTGTAGAATTTTTTTGTTTATCATATTCATACTTCATATGTTGAAAAACTACAGAGAAACAAGATGAAGACAGACTTCTGTTTGGTTGAAATCATTAAGAAAATTCAGTCCAACCCTCACAGCAAACCACAGGCTTTCAGAAATGCTGAAGGGATTACGGTGCTAAATATCCATTAACTTTCTTCACTTTGGTACCTTGGGAAAACCTCACCTTTAATCCTCACATTTATTGCTGGTTTTGTGAGCCTACTGGTAGCAAGTAGTTTTAATACTGCTATTTCAGTAAGATCCCCTTTCATTGCTTATTTTTACCCCTTTGCACTTTGCAAAGCACTGCACAAGGAGCCTTGGAGAGAAACAAAAAGATGTTCATGGTCTTGTCTCTGCCATAGTGGGTGACTGAGGAAAGTACAAACGGGGTGGTTTTTTGCTGTTAAAACATGTGCAGAGTAGACATTTTGCTTGAGGTGAAACTTCTAACAGATGGCAACCCCAAGAAATGCTGTTCAGGCTGTAAACTTTGCATTTGCACCCAGGCAATTTTGTTTCTTCACCTGGTGCTCATTTACATTAATCTCACTCTGTACATGTGGTTCCTTTCTAAACAGAAGAAAGCAACCAGGGTGGGCCAAAGTCCATTTCTAACCTTACGGAAATGAGTGTCATGTGCCAGGAGTTGAGGAGTTTGTTTGGATATACCCCAGTGTACCTGGAAGCAGAGTGTGTCCCTCAGTGCTTACTTTCTTTACATCTCCAGCCGTGTTTAATGTAG
>NW_008671024.1:10847-12609 GCF_000695815.1 Acanthisitta chloris
CCTGTCTCACCTTCCAACTGTTACTCTGGCAGAGTTTTGGGATATTTGAAATGTGCTGAGAGTGATTTTCTGTTGTGCTGGCCTGGTTTAATAGGCAGTGTGTGTCATATGTGTGGGTCAGCCTTTATAAATTTGCCTCTCTTGGTATTTCACAATTGTCTGCAAAGTTGTTGCTCAACCAGAGTCCCAGCCCTGCAGCCACGATGTATAGAGGTGTTGAATCTCCTGAATCAGATGTGGGCCCTTAGGCAATCCTGACTGCAGCAGAGCTGTGTTCAAACTCGTGCAGCTTCTGCTGCTGAATGATGATATCCTTTTTGACTGCCCTTGCAGATGTTTCCAAGAGCAGTATTTTATTTGTGCATCAACAAATGATCTGATATTTGCTAAGGGTTTTAATCCAGCCATTGAAGAATAATAAATGACTGTTTAAGTTGAGCTGAAATTTTGCAGCCTGATTCAGTTACAGTGGTGACTCACTTTGAGTTGGTTCTCACATGATTCACAAAGTGTATGGGTGACTCAACCCACAAATTTACTTAGCTCCCATGTTATTTTCCCTCTCAGTGAAAAAAAAAATTGGTTATAATAAATAATCACAGCAAAGTTTGACTTACCCTTAGGTAAAATAAATATGTGCGTTGAAAGGCTGCATATTTGTAAAAATAAATCATTTAGTGAGGTAAGGATGAAACAATAGGACATAAGAATCATTAAACAAGAAAGAAATGTGACATGCATCGTTGTTTGCTTTTGTGGCATAGCAAATATAAATAAAGGAAGAATAGTTGTTTTCTCTATCATAGAGGTGCTCAGGGAGGCTGTTTTGACAGTGTTGATACTTACTGTAGTAGCCAGCCAACGCTTGGCATTTGTTCCCAAAAATAAGCAGTTTTAGATATGTCTGTGTCTGAGTCACACATTTTAAAGTAATGTCAATTCAGCAAGTGTGAGATTCCTAGGTTCTGGCCTGGGTCTTTGTAGGATGCTTTAGGCTGCCCATCTCAAGTCCTGAAGTACCTGAAATTTGTCTGCAATGCCAAATTCACAGAGATAAGAAATTCAGTCGAAGTTTTTCTTCAAAAAATGCAGCTGCGGTCAGTGTTCCATAACCATATGCACAAGGACATGGCTGTAGTATAAATACAGTCTAGATGACTATGAGTTTAGTGTTAGGTGGAAACATCAGCATATTCTTTTTCAGGTTGTCCCCAAAGGATATAAATATCTCGGTAACTACATACCTCTGAGCTTTGTAGCACTGAGTGACTAATCACCCTCCCTTTCATAAATGAAACAAGAAAGAATTTGAAAAATGAAGAAATCTTGCTGTGTCAGCTGACTTGGTCTTTTAAAAGTTCATTGCCAAGCAGGAATATTTCTTTACTCACAAATACCAAATGTCAATAATATCCATATATTAAACTTTCAAAGTCCATATTTTGTAGGATTTAAATTACAAGGAACAAATAACACATGGTTTCAAGGACTAAGGGGAGAATTTTGAATTCTTTGAGTGTATAGTTCTTTTGCAGATTGTATCACTGGTTTGAGGAAACCTCAACATGGTTCAGGCATGGCAAGAAATTTCTGAGGAATAAAATGGATGGCAAACTCTGAAGTACCAGGGGACATAAATGATAGCTCTGAGAAGGGGTACCTAGGAACAGTGACAGAATTAAAAATTTGCAGCTGAAGGACTTCTGTACTAGAGGAAAGAATAACAAAAAGGCTGAAAAATAACTGTGGAGTATCACATGCT
>NW_008671024.1:12622-26521 GCF_000695815.1 Acanthisitta chloris
AGCATTTCTGTGGTAGGCAGAAAGCCACTCTTATATCACAAAGTTTGCCAAGCAGCCACAAGCTGTTTCAGGCCTCTTTGTAGAGAGTGAAGCAAATGCACATGTTAATTTGAACTTTCCCTCAGCTAAAGGAGAAGGTAAAAGGATGGCTTTGTGCTCAAAGCACAGAACTGGGATTTATTTATTCTTGGTTCTGCCACAGTCTCCTTGTGCAACCTTAGGCCAAGTTATTCATCTCTTAATGCCACAGTCTCCATTTGTAAAATACATGGTACATGTCACAATGGGTGTTTGAGGCTAAATTCTTTAATGTTTGTAAAGTGTTTTGGGACTGGGCAGGACAATTACTAAATGTTGCAGTGCTGCATGCAGGGTTATGCTAATTAGTGCCTTTTTAGACTCTGATCCCTTACTGTATGTAGACTAATATTGCATACTAGTCCAATTTTAGGCTACAGTTCCTTTGACCTTACTGGTTCTGAGATTGGTCTGGAACAAAATAACTGATTTCCCATTTCATGGTTATGGTAATTGATGAAAAAATTTCCCCAGACTGCCCCTTGGAATACACTGAGTTTACTGTTCCCTTGGGCTGTGCAAGCTTAGCTTTCAAAAGGCCTGATTTTTGGAGGCATAATCTTAACACTTTATGCATGGAATAGACACATTCCCAGTGGAAGAATCTACAAGAGGAAGGCTTATCCTTACAGACAAATATTGGCAGAAGTCAAAGACCTCACACGAAGCATTTCTTAAGCATTGCCCATCAAACACAGAAACCTCTTTGCACATATCACTCTGGCCAGGTGGTGTGGTGTGTGGCCATGAGCACATGTATCTTTTGATAGGTAAACCACAGCTACGTTTTTCTAAACTTTTTTTTTTAGTGTTTCTAAATGTGTTTTCCTATCAGGACTGCTGATAGATCATGTATGTGTAACATGTCTGTTCTCCTTATTACTGAGCTCCCATGTAAACACCCATGTGGTTCTTTGCTGGTATGTCTCAGCAGATGCTTTTGCTTTTTCTATTGCTGTAAACAAGCTGTTGTGACTGATACTTCTTTTCACCATATGTCCTGAACACTCCCAGTTCATAGTTACATGTAATTTCCAGGATGCTTTGTAGGGTGTGTATGCCTCCACCCCATTTCAAAATCAATGTAGCTCTCAATGGATTGACTAATGACTCCAAGGTGTTACTTAGCATGCTGGTTTTGGCTGACAGTGCTACTAAATGAACAGTTGTTTGCTTAACATGTCTTTCATGGTTCCCGTGTGAAGTAACTTTTTTTGTGAGAAACTGAACATGCCAGTGGCTTCAGGTCTCTTGGTAAGCATTTATCTTACACGTTGCTGAGACCAGGAAGGAGTGTGACCCAAACAGGAGCTTGTTGCCCCAAATACCACAAATTTTGCCCTGTCCCTTAGCCATATCCTACATTTCTATTGTCCTCATACGTTTGTTATGCTGATCTCATCATTCCTACATCCATCAAGAATCTGTAGAGTAGGAGTGGGTGGGTGGCAAGAACTAAAGACCTGTAAGGGTGTTGTGCTGTTGCAGTGCATCAGATGATGTAATTCTGTCCCACCATGAGGGTCAAGGACTGGTGGTACATTTTATTTGTTATCATTTATGTTGTAGTGTTAGACCATTCTCAACCCTCTTCATGGAATAGGATATGCAGCACCAAAGAGAAATTGCTTGTGCACAGCAAACTTATTTACTTGTTATTATAGTGGGTGGACATGCCTTATTATTCACCTGCGATGTGTTGACCTTCCAGAAGGTTTACCTGGCATTTCAGTAATAGCATACATTGGTATGTATATGTTGGTACAGTATTGAGTGTGGTCAGGAATGGTGTCTCTACTAATCATTTTAATGAAAGCAATCATGTGGAGGTGAACAGAAACTGAATTTAAATCATAAACATGAAAGTTAAACTACAGGAAAGTGGATTCTTTGAGCATCTCTCTCATCTGACTCTTTAGGTTTCAGCCTTAGATGGTTGTCTGAGCCTTTGTCGTATGTGCTGCATTGCTGGACTGTCCTCACACATGTCAGGTGTTGCTACTGGGGAATATAGCTGGTGTGAAAGACTTTATTCTTTTCTCTTGCTAGCTGGTGGAATTGTTCCTGCTGCCTTTAGCAAATAGCATGTTGGCTCTTACTTTGATAGATCTATAGCAGCAAGCTGTGTGATTATAGTTATTCAGCTAAGGGAGGGTTTTATATAAGCATTCTCTTGAGGTTAGTACAGATGTCTACATGCAAATTTTTGTAGCTCCACAGTGGCACAGACAAAGCTCATTCATGTGCATATCACAGAACCATAGAATATCCTGAGCTAGAAGGGACCCACAAGGATCATCCAGTCCAGCTCCTGGCCCTTCACGGGACATCCCTGAAAATCACACTGTGTGCCTAAGAGCATTGTCCAAATGCTTCTTGAACTCCAACACACTTGGTGCAGTGACCACTTTCCTGGGGAACCTGTTCCAGTGCCTGGCCAGCCTTCAGGTGAAAAACCTTTTCCTAACATCCAACCTAAATCTCCCCTGACACAACTCCATGCCATTCCCTGAGCACAAATCAGTGCCTGCACCTTCACTTTGCCTTGTGAGGAAGCTGCAGACCGTGATGAGGTCTCCGCTCAGTCTCCTCTTCTCTGGGCTGAATAAACCAAGTGACCTCAGCCACTCCTCGTGCAGCTTCTCTTCTAGACTCTTCACTGTCTTCCTGGCCCTTCTTTGGGTGCTCTATTACAGTTTTATATCATTCTTATGTTGTGACACCCAACACTGCACACAAGACTCCAGGTGAAGCCACACCAGCACAGAGTAGAGCTGTGTAATGCAGTTCCTGAAACATAACATCCTTTTTGCTAGCATAACAGTATAAGTTACAGTTCCTGCCTTTTTGCTGCTCATATGTGTAAAGTCTTTTAATTCTGGAAATTGGAGATGAGAGCACCACTGTTTGAACTAACACTGGCTGTGCCCTTCTCTTCACCTCTCACTCAGGGTATGATTGAAGATGCTGTGTTGATGCATATCTATACTGAAATCTTTCATGACTCAAGAAAAAGATAAGAAGAACCTGATGTAACTATATCAATGTGTAACATGGTCCTTGTGGAGAGGAAAGATTATTGACATTGTCTTTGCTACTTATGGATGTCTGTAATGAGTGTCCATATAATTTCTTTTACTCTTTGTGTAAGTATCAGCAACTTAGAAGCATCTCAGGGTTTTTTTAGCATACAAAGCTCAATCTTCTGTATGGGATCTGGCCATAATACTCTCAGTCATGATCAGGGCAAATCTTAGTGATGGGTTGTTATTTGGGCTATGCCTGTGAGTGTGTCTGCACATTATTTTTGTGTTAAAGAAAGAATGTCTGTTAAAACAGCCTGATGTTGCAGGAAGGAGTATGTTTGCACTACATGTGATCCAGATCAAAGCATTCTTTTATAATGTCTTGTATTTTAAAGTATTTTGATTTAGTAGCTGCTTTCTTGTGCTTGCATACACCTGATGGCCAAGTTTCTTCTCTGGCTGAGTACTGAACCATGCTGGCTGTGGTTGTGATAGGCCTTGTGTTGCAGCAGTTTACTGTGATGCTGACACAGGCAAATCATTAGAGTGTGTATGATTGTCCTCACTGTGCTGGGCACAGGATGTTCTGTTTTCCTTTGCTCCTTTTGTCAGGTTTTGTAGGTTAAGGACTCTGCTCTACTGCTTGGCTTTAAGCAGCAGTCTGAGTATCTCTGGTCACATGCTGTTGGTCTTTCATAGTCACTGTGCTCCTTTGGTACCAAGGTATTTCTGAGCCTTTCCCATTCACAGTTGGATGTTTTGGTAGGTGATCTTTTATCTCCAGGTGCCTTTGAAAACTGCATGCTATCACCTGGCAGAGCATGTTTTTTCATATTTTTCTTCTCGCCACAACTTGCATCTGCCTAAAGTAAATGTGCCAAAATGGCTTTGCTCTTAGAGGAAGTATTAGTTCTATGGATTTCTTTGCCTTGATTAAGGGACAGTAAAGTTTTCTTGTCTATGTAGCGTTTTATATATATCTGCAAAGTCCATTTTTACATGAGCATTTATTATTTTTTGCCTCCTAAAATAAAATATATTCCGTAGGATTTCCAAGGTCTCTGTAACCTTTAAAACCTGTAAATGATTTGAGGAAGTGAACTGTTTTTTTCTCAGTAGGCTCTTTTCCTGTCTTTCACAATGAATAGTACCATGGTCTGGTGAGGGGCAGAATTTAACGTGTGCAGTAGGGGAAGAGTGGCTCAGCAGAAATGGTGATGACCTCCTTTTTTTCAGATTGTCATGTTTTGTCATAAATTTGGGATAGAAGTGGCCTTTGGATCAGAAAATGCTTAGCATTAGGGATTTGACAGGTATCTGTCTTCTTTCCAACTTTGTGCTGTTGCTGATCATCATTGCACAGCATAGTCCCCACTACCTGTAAGGTAGCTCTTATGAAGACCTCTCAAAGGTGCAGTTCCCTAGAATTTAATGTTCACTTGAGAAACAGAAGGGAAAACTCTAATTATTGTTTTCAGGAGGTTCCTAAAGTACTTTTTGCATTCTTAGAATATCTTAACATTGCCTATGTGATGGCTTCCCTTTTATTTCTAGTCATTTATTCTTCAGGTCATTCCAGATGTAATTGCTGTAAGCAAGTGCTTTTCAAGAAACTGTGTTTTTGCATGCCTGTGTGGCATAATGGTTCTTGTTCACACAGCACAGATAAATTGAGGTGGTTTCCTTTCACATTAGCTGTACTGCTTTTGCTGGTGTTATCACACTAATCATGCATGTAGATTATAACTTCTGCAAAGCTGATTCCAAAATGGTGAGAGAGTGGAGGATTTTAGAAAAGTCTGAAAAAAATATTTGTTTTTCAGTCATCTTCTCACTTTGTGGACAGAGTTATTATTCTTTGGTTTCATCCACATTCACTGTTACTTGGTTGTTGTCAACATGTTAACCTTCAATACTCAAAGTAAATTTGACTGCAGGGTTCAGTTTTCCCTATTGTTAGTGTGAGAAATACCCAGAAACTGAGTTAATGACACTGAGAAGTCAATCTCTACGTTTCATAGCTACTTTTACTGAAATGTCTAATTACCTGGAGGTTATGGCTTCAGAGCAGGAAGCCTAACTGTAGTCAGAAGAAACTGAGATTATGCTAATGATTTTTGCTTGATGTCTATTGCTTTGTATTAAAATGTGTCATAATGAATAACATTCTATTTCTTGTTCCTTACAGATAAAACAGGAAAAACCAGAAAATACACCTGATTTAAATAATTTAGTTCAAGAAAAATTCACTGCACTGGAGAGCATGAACACTGACTCAGATTTCCAAAAGAATGAAAAATATATGTATTTTAAGGATCAACTGAAGGAGATGAAAAAACAATGTAAGTCTGATTAACAAAAAAAAAAGATTACTTGAATGCTAAATGGTAAGATGTGACTAACTACCCCAAAAATATAGAACTGTCAGTTATGGCTCCAACAGAACTGAGTGTTTGTACTTAAAAATGTATTTACATTGATATCTGTGTAGAAAAAAGCCAATGTTAATTACCTTGGTAGTTTTATTTAGGCTCCCACAGGTCCTGCTGTGTTTGAATACAAACATTATGAGAATCACTTGGTTTTTGTAAGGTGGGCTTTTTAATTTTGAAGACCTTTTTCATTTTTTTTCTTAATTGATAGGATCTTCTAAAAGGATTAGGTAAGCTGTTTTCATTTGTCACTTAAACAAATTGCTCCTGTTTCACAACTTGGGATGTGTTGCAACTCTAAGAAGACCTTTGCTTTAATCGTAGAGCTATATTGTTGGAAAATGCTTACTGTATGTGTTCTCAGGTTTACAGCTTCTGTGTACCCACCATAACCCTGCAGCTTAGTAAAATCTGTTTTTTCTTAACTCACATAATTTATCAAGTGTGAAAATTTTAAGTTATCTGTGCTTGAATTGCCAGAAAAATTGGAGAGTGAGCAGTTCTGTTATTTATGCAACACAACAAAATTGTGTGCTTTTATTGCCCCACAAATATAGCAGCCATTAAAATATCACTCTGATTACTGGTGCTGGGAAAGTTCATGGGCTCTGAGACTGTTTGTGTTGCTCTTCCCCAATCATGATTATGTTTTGAAATCATATTATTCTGCTTGCTGTCCCTTGACCCCGGTACCTATTCCCTCCCACCCTACATTTTGATTTCAACATAAACTGGTATCTCAGGAACTTCAGGAGTCATAGATTAATGATTTATACCATTGGAAAATTATATGGTCTCCTGTAGCTCTCCTTGAGTTTTGGGTTTTTTTGGAGCCCTATCCAAAACCCACTGAAAGTAGCAGAAAGAATTTTCCCCCTGACTTCACTGGACTTTAGATTACTTCCCTGTAGAGATTTATGAAGTGTGAGGACATGCTTGACAAGGTGAATTTTAGATCTGATATCTCAAGACTCCCTAGGATTAGAGCTTGAGGGCTTAAAATACTTGTTTGCCATCTTTATGAGTTTTAAGATTTTGGATTTGAGTATTAGCACTGTTTTCTGAGTTTAATAGAGCTCTTGGCACCACTCTAAGAATGAACATACCAAGCTGCAGACCACAAAACAGTATAATTTTCACTCCCTACATAACCATAAAATTATTACTGCCCCACCATTATGTTGTAATTCCTAATTTCCAGGTGTTTGTAACTAAGAAGATAAAAATCTTGATAACTGACTTTGGATTTACTTTCCACCTTGTAATTGCCTGAGGAAGGGGTGTATGCCCTAGTAATATGTTCAGTTTAGGCTGTGGGACAAAGTTCTAACTGGCAGATCTGTTGTAAAAAAAGATATTAAATAATACTTATTCCTATTGCCATATTGAATGCAATTTGAAAGGATTGGAAAATTGTTACTTAGCTTTCACAGTCTTGGATGCATTATAATGAACATATATACAAGGGAACAGTCTGGTGCAGCCACCTTCTTGAGAAATGGATAAATAATTGCCACCTCTCAGGTCTATAGATAGGTGGAAAATTCAAGGTTAAATTTTTGAAAGCAAGCACAATTCTGCTGCCCTAAACTTGCATCAGTGTTGTAAATTCTGCCTAAATAGTTTATCATTCCAATATAAAGTTCTTTTCCTACTTTCCCTTCCTCTTCAAAAGGCTCTTTTACCAGGAAGGCTTCTAGAAATTATTGATTAATAGTAGGTGAGTGAAGATCAGTGGAGTCTGTTTATATTCACATATGTAAATTTGTGTCTATATGATACAGTGACCTGGAACCTATCAGACTGCTCAGTTTCTCTATTTATTGTAGTTATGTGATCTTCTTGCCATTGTCCTCATTCTCCCTCTCACCTTTTTTTGTGCTTTTGTCACTCATACCTAGCCCATAAAAAGACTTGTGGAACTGAATATCATGAATATATTTGCAAGCTTAAAAATTACACCCACATTCTTATAGGATCAGAGCCTCTGGTCTTAACATCTTTGTAAGAGACTAAGCTGACACATATACTCCATCTGGTACAAAAAGCCTCTTCTCATTGTTGAGCTCTACATAGTAAATTACTACGCTGAGATGTATAATTGAGCACTGTCAATATTATCTAAAATACCACTTATGCCATGTTGAAATTAGTGTTCTTGTGAGAAAGATTGGACTGAGAGGAAGGAATTTCAGAGCTGCAATATCAGCTGAGCTGAAGGTTCATAAAACCTGTAAAAAACATTGCTAGTTTCCATAAAGTGGTGATTTACCTTAGAACACACTTTCTGTAGATGGGTTTTTGATGGGTTTTTCTAATGTGTCTGCAAGTTTTGTGACACACTTGAAAACTGCTTGATGTGAGTTACATGTATCAAGAGCTTCATCAACAACTACCTGGTTAATATTTTGTTTTCAGCTATTAGTCTTGCCAGATTTGTGCACAGCTTAGTTCATAATTCCTGATCTGTTTCAGGAACATACAGAGTCATGGTCCAATTTTCTGCTCTTTTCTGGGATTTTGTTTCATTGCTAAATCTGAGAAAATATAAAAACTCCAGCCAAATTTTCCTCAAAGGGGCTTTCCTGGAGTTTTCTTTTGTCTCAGTCTTTTCTATCTCAAAGGAGCAAAATGATTTGCCTTCCATGATGAGTTATCTTTAATCATTATGTGTCTTTTATGCAGAATTCAACGTTTGTCTGCTAGGATAGCTGAACAAGGGAACATTATATTCTCACATTGTCTTGCTACTTGGAAATTAACTAAGATTTGTAGGATAAAAACTTTCTCAGCACAGTTTTTAGGTGTGGTGCAGAGTGTGAAGCAGTTAAATACAACTTTATTTTAATAGAAAATTAAGAAAGCTAATATATTTTCTTGCTTGACATTTGCTGCCACGGTGGTGGAAGGGAGCTGTGTAGTGGTTCCCTGCCTCTGAGAGGTGACGTGCAGTGCTGTAGGTAGCTCTGACACTCAGGGAGGAAACAGCCCTGTATCATCTTCAGATTGTCTTCTCTGGGCAGTTCTGGGGGAAGGAGACTCTCTCAGCTTTGCACTTTAGCAGCAGCTAAGGTGCAGAACTGAAATTGGGCAAGTGCATCTCTGTGGCAGTAAGGATGATACCATGCCTCAGAGCAGTTTCTCTTCTGCTCATATTTCAGACAGTTTGCAGGCATTTTCTCTCAATCTGTGAGCCTTTATTATGCAGCTTCTTTAGCTGGAATTTGTGCAAAGTGATGCAAAATCTCCACCTCTGATGATATGTGTCAAAACACTGTCAGACGGGTTTTATGTGAACAGCAAGTGATTTTTCTGTAGTCTGTTTTCAGAACTATCTTAGTTTCCTAAATTCCTACTTTTTATTTTTAATGGAAAACATTTTCATTTTTTCTACTCAAATCTGCTTAGAATGTGAGCAATAGAAAAGAGTGTTGATCAATTATTTTTTTAATAACCATTTCTTGTACCCCTCAATGGCTTCCAAATAACTGAGCACTTGGAGGGATATTCACCAAATCTGGTAATACCAGAAAGTTCTAAATGATTGCCTGTGTGGTTTGTAAGGAAAAATTTTTGTGACCTTAATGCTACCTGTCTGATGCTCTCCATACACATAAGGGTCCTGGATCTGCAAAGTGCTTAGTGATCTCCTTTTGATTAAGTGAAATGATTGAGCAAGTTGTTTAAATTAAATTGGATGAGCAGATCCTTTGAAATGAGTGAGATTGCTGGCATGTCTCACTTCCTCATTGGAGCATAACCACAGTACACAACCTTGCAGGAGTGAGCCCAAGTCATGATTACTGCAAGAATTGTAACTTTGCATTTTCTATCTTCTGTAAGTTTAAAATCTCACCTTCTGTTTGAAGTTGTATTACGAAGTCTTTTTATTTCATGCCAGTATATATATATATCTATCTATATCTATATATCTCAAAGGCATCTTCTGGCACAGAGTATGAGAATTCTGCCTTCACAGAATGAAACTAAGCTCTGTCTTTAATCTCAGGTTAAATTTCTGATACTCTGTGAAGAGAGCTAATCAGAAGGTATAATCTCCACTCCTGTGACCCTAGCTGCCACTGCTGTATTTCTGGAGGTTATTTCATGTCACATTTGGTGCATAAAAGATGACAGGTTTTATAGCCTTTTTGTAGCAGCTGATAACATGCACTTTGGAATCCTTGATAACTCTGGGCAGTATGAACACCCAACAGATGAACACTTCAGCAGTCATTTTGTAGAAAGTGCTAAGACTTGAGTGAATGACAATATTGCTGGTTATGCCAAACAGTTTAAGGAGGGAATTTGGCAAATGTAGGAAAGATAAGATTTTTTTTTTATGGGGAACAAATTATTTTGAGATGCAATAGTAGTTTAGGCAACTCTTTGTCACTGGAAGCCAGTCACTGTAATGCAGTTTGGAAAGTAGCAACACTGCAGTTGTAAAGATTTTTCTTGCCTTCTCCACTGAAGAAAAAAAGTCTCTGAGGCTTTGAAAGGAAAAATTATGTATCATGATTTAACATTTTGCTAGGATGGATTTATAGTCTTCAATAAGCAAATATTTTGAAAGGAGAAGATTTTAAATTTAATGTTCAAGTAGACACCATATGCCCTGTTGATACATGTATTTTAAGCCATGCATATGATGAGAAGTAATGATGTAAAAAATATTATTTTAGATACAGTTTGGGGTAGAAAAAAAATGACACTGTGAAAGGAATTCTCTTTAAATTCATAAAACAGTCTACCTGGAGATTCCAGGAAAGACTAAAGTCTTTGATTTGCTTTTAGTAGGATAAGAAAACAAGCTGCAATGAGACACTGTGTGGTGTGTGTTGAGTTTCATCCAATTAATCCTCATAACATTACAGTGAGGTAGACAAGTTAATTTTATTTCTCACCGTATAACAGTGGGGAAGCCTGAGGAAGTAGTTGAAGTTCCTTGTGTGGAGTCACATAACTGATTTGCAGATCTGGGTTTCTCTTTCTGCATTTCTTCTTTCAGTTGTACCTGACTTCTTAGATGGTCTAGTTTCATCTTTATACTGCTCTATTGGCAGAAAATCAACTGAAAAGAACATTAATTTATTTTTCTTTATATTTTTAATGTAAAATAATAATTTAAAATCCTCTTATTCACTAATTATGGGAAAACAATTTCAGCACCAGAGCTGAAAATTCTAACTGAAAGTGGGATTGCTGTTATGACAGTTCAGTAGTGTGTGTGGGATATGCACTTTCCATTTATGTAAAATTCCTTATAGACAGCCCTTTGACTAGTAAAGAAATGAAAGAGGATCCAGCACTTAGGAAGGTCATTTGAAGTTTAGGAGACCTCAGTTTAGTTGTTCACTTTGTTACCAACTTCTTGTATTAGATTGAGTCATTTAGTTTCAGAACAGATCACTGGGAGTTTGGTGCCTAAAAGCTTTGTGGGTCTGAACCTTATACCTGTGTCTAAAATTCAATTATGTGTATATTGTGTTTGTGGACTGTGTAAGCAGAGACTAAGGAACATGGACTGGCTCAGATCCATGCTGCTCTGGGCTGATACCCTATGGAGCAAAGCAGCCATGTCCACTCTGTGCTGCGTAACACTCAATTGCTGTGTTTGTCTTGTGGTACTGAAACATCATTAGTACATTTTTGTGATTTTTTTTTTTTTAGTTCAAAGAGATGTAAATAATAACCTAACTGTGTTTTATTCTGCCAGGGTAATGTTTTCATGGCATGATGCTGAGAGAGCAAATTGCAGCCCCAGAGGAGTGACATGTATATGTTAAGAGGCATTTATGTGAATGAATGCTGGCTTTTGGGTAGGGTTAAAGGACTATCCTGGGAAAAGAAACTTGGCAGGGCTTTGTCCTGTCTGAATATTTTCTGGAAGGAACTAGTTGACTAGCTCAGGAGTGAACTAGCCCACTTGCAGTTTTGAAGGATTAGGGGTTGAGGGCCTGAGACTGAAATAAGTTAAAGTTACTCTATTTCACAGAGTTTTTGGAAAGATAAACAAGCTCGAGAAACAAGCTAGGAAAATGGGATGATCACATACTGTTGCAATAGGAGCTGTATGGTACCCAAGATCATTATCCAAATAGCAAAATTGCTATCACAGCTAGTGTCCTTGCTAGTTTGTAAAGAAGGACCAACTCCAGACTGAATGAAACTGTCAGAGCTTTTGTTGTGCAATCTAGAATGACTTTTCCAGGTCAAAAATTTCCTATGTTGTAAATGCAGAAGCTTGCATTGACAGTAATTTTGTTAGAGGAGTAATGAGGAACATCATTTACCAGTAGGTCTGGTGAAGGTTTCTTTGGTGAAATGATTGCTCTAAAATGTGATGGATCAAAATAAGAAGTTTCTTGCTTTGGCATTTAGAGCTCTAACAGGGAATTCACAGTTGAAATGAAAGAGGAATCAACCCACCCCCTCAAACAACCCTTCTCCATTGAGAGTAACCTGCAGTATAAGAGACCTGAGTTTCAGTCTCAGTGATATAAAATCAGAACTTGACTGACTCTTGGTCTACTAAGTGATTGACCTATAGTTCTGGAATTGGTCTCCCTCTCTCTCTCTACCCAGTGTGTATTTAATGATATATAAAAATGGCAACAACTGCAGAAGGAAATACTGAGAGACACTGACCCTTTAGCCCTATGGTAAAGCACTCAGCTGAGGCTGAAAGTATCTAAATCAGAAAGAGCATCAGATGTAGGTCTCTCCTGTTATAAATATCTCCCATTCAGCAAAGGCTTGAGGGTAAAATCTTCTCTCTTTCTGTGTCTCTTAGCTGATCTATACATGTATTTTTAAAAGATCTACATTTTATCCATTGCAAAAGCCTTTGCAGGATGTAATTCTTGCTTTTATATCAGCCTGGCTTTCAGGTCAGCACTGAGTCTATAAAATCTAGAAAGGAAATGGAGTGTTGCATCGAAATAATTTTTTATGATTATTGTACACTTAGGGATAATACTTAGGGTAATTTATTGTTGCTGTCATGGAATAATTCTCTCTTAAGTGAGCACATTGATTGCTGCCAGCATGGCATTTTTACTGTTTGTATGAACATACAGGTCAGGAAGGGAGTTTCTAGATGCTGCTTCCATTCCCTTGATGCTGCAGTCAATCACATTATCTAATAAAATGCCATCTTAAAATATATTAATTTTTTCTCCTTTGCTTCTATTGGAAGAATGATGAAAAATTTTAGAACTTTGCTCAGATGGTGAGAGATTTTCAGGCAAAATAAGTCTGTGACCAAGTTATTGCTCGCTGTGCCTGTTCCAGTGCTGCACCCTAGCTTGTAGAGATGTTCTCTCTCAATGGTTTTTAGTTCAGTTCAGTCAGTTTCTGTATTTCCTGACACTGTGGTAATCCAGTTGTGCACCATGGAAATATAAAATCTTGTGTCTTGTAACCATATTTGAACCCATCAGAAATGCTTTATAAATTTCAGATGAGAAAGAAGCATAGAGATAGATATTAAATCTTGCCTGTAACTGAAATTCTGAAATGTTCAATAGATGGATTATACCCTATGGAAAGTTTGCATTCTGGTAGTAAAGTATCAGTGATTTCATTTAGAGTTTTCATTCACTTCATTCATGGTGTAATAACACATACTATTTTGCTTGTACAAGTCTGAGCAGTGAAAATGAAAGGATTGTCTCTGCCAGTTCAGGACAAGTTTATTTGCCATTGTATCTGTTGTGTGCCATTCAGAAAAAATTAAAAGTCAGAAGATGCAGGAATTGCATTATTGTGTCATGAGTTCACAGCTTAAATTTCAAGCGTGATCACCAGAAAACAGATGAAGAACAGTCCAAGGATAAGAAATCAAAGAAAGAGGAAAGGAAGAGCATCTTTGTGTTAAAATTATTCAATGAGATGTTCTCATTTTGAAGTTAGGATATTGAGGAGGAAAGAGGAAAATAAAGCTCAATGGAGCTTTAAACTTAGGGAAATTTGCTTTATTTACTTATTTTTTTTACTTGAATATGTATCTGGATGAACAGTATGTTTTTTAACTCTTGTACTCTTTACTCCTACTTGTTTATTTTAATCATTTATATGTGGGACTTTGTGCCACCAGTATGCAGAAGGATCAGAGGAAGTACTACTTCAAGTAGAACTCTACTCCAGGTAATACGTTTGTATTGAGTGCCAGTACAAAAAGCATTTGAGGAAGAACAGGGAAGTAGTTCTGAGATAATGCTGACTAAATAATAATCCATCAGAGCATATCACACTGCATGGTAACTTCAGATTACTCCAGATCAGAGAAAGGAAAACACTTGGTGTTTTTGTGGGCCCTGAAACTGTTTGCTATGTAGCTCTTTGGTGTGTCCTTCGGA
>NW_008671024.1:26538-31110 GCF_000695815.1 Acanthisitta chloris
TGCTTTGGTAAACATCAGTGTAGGTTCTGAAATCAATGG
The DNA here is from genome assembly GCF_000695815.1 of Acanthisitta chloris. Classification (NCBI taxonomy): domain Eukaryota; kingdom Metazoa; phylum Chordata; class Aves; order Passeriformes; family Acanthisittidae; genus Acanthisitta; species Acanthisitta chloris. The sequence continues at coordinate 26,578 of NW_008671024.1, forward strand.
AATTTCCCAGATCAATACTTGCAACATATAATATCATGCAAACTAGTAATGTACAGCAAGATTAATAAACATCCTCTAATTTCATATCAGAACTTCACGTGCATTGGCTGCTTACCGTAATTTTTGATATCCATATTATTGCATTTCCCTCGAAAGCTGTAGGCACCAATAACCTCACAGGAGAGCATGATTTCTTTCCAACTTGATTTCTATGCCATTAAATGTACTGGAGATCTTCTTCACACTACCCCAAACCTGTTAAATGTTGAGCTGAAATGAAGGAGGACAGCTAGAGAAGCGCTAAAGGATGGCAACACCCATCTTTTAGATCTGTGGACCTCAGACTGGATGCCAGAGCCTAGTGCCTTGGCTCCCAGGAGGAGGATTACAGCATACCTGCATGAACAACGTTGTTCAATGACAAATCTATTCAGTCAGCATGGAGTGCTTTACATCTATATGTCAATCACAGTATTGCATAAGATGACTAAAAACGTGCCAACGATAAAGTAACACAACAAAGGGAATGAATTGCTTTTGCTGTGTGACTGAGCACCAGTGCTTGTGTTACCTGTAGGGAGAAGAAATGGGCCATGGCTCTAATCTGCAGATTTAGGAGTTTCAGACTCTCAAATACTGATGTTATCAGGGGAGCTGAAGTGGTAATTGCATGGACTGTCTCGCAGGGGGAACCTAAGAAATGTTGCTTTCAATCACCATTAGCAGAAAGTCAAAGAAGTCAAACACCTTTGTTGGCATTTACACTTGCTCTAAAACAGGCTTGGAGCATTCAGATGTTCTGTCACAACCGAGGAATGGTTTCAGTTGTCACCTTTCAGCAGTTATTAGCTCTGATTTGAGACACAGCACCTGACTTTACAAGCATGGATATGTTTATCGTGTGTTATCATCTCAAATGTGGATGTAGATTTGTGTTACCAGACTAGCAGTGAATGATTTTAGGATTAAAGGCAAGTTGCTTAACAGGTGTTCCAGCAGGCACTAAAAATACCTGGTGAGGGAGAGAAGCAGTTAGTGGAGTGATGTTGAGAATGCTTATGTTTTATATCATAGCATTGTGACTACAGCAGTTGCCCAGGAAGTGATGCAAATAAATTAATGAATAAGCACCTAAAAAAGCCCTTATGAGGAAGATGACATGTTTGACTCCTCTCTGGATCCTCTAGATGCTCCTAACCAGATTACTGGAGGCTGGACAATACCAGGAAAACATTGCTGTTGGCTCTCTCTGCCTTGTACCCTCTGTAGCGATTCACTATTACTCATCATCAGAGTAAGGCTGCTGGATGGGATGGAATTTACATCTGACATCATACCATTGCTCAAAGGCTTTTCAGCAACCCCTCAGCTGCAGGCTGGTCTGCAGAGGGCACTCTGCAGTCCTTCAGTTGAAGCAAAATGTGCACCATGTGCAGCTGGAAGTGGAAGGGGGCTGTTAACTAATACAGCAAGAAATGGAAAACTAGGTTGTCTATGTCTCCATCACCATCTTCTTCCACTTGGATGAAGCTGTGCCTCCTTTCAAGAGCCAAAAAGGTTGCAGGACAAACTATATTCTTAGTTATTCAGGCTGGGGCAGCTCTGGGCAAGTACAAAAGTTGAATCTTCAGATCCCTGGAGAACCTGGGAGGGGCCTACTGGAGATAGATGCCTTCAGGGTTAGGAGGCCACTGAACAGGATTTTTGATCATTTTGGACTTTAGTAGTTTGTTTCAGTTCTTTGGATCTGTCCCAGCCTTAAATATTCTCTCTCACTCCCTATTTGAAAGTTTAAGGGTTGACCTAAGACTTAATGAAATCAAAAGAAGTTTTTGCAGGGAGTCTGTTCATCAGGATATATTGATAAACTTTCAGTATAAACTAAGTGACTAGTTTATAATCAGATAGGAAAACATGGGAAAAAAAAGCCCTGCTTATTTCAGCATGGAAGACTTCATGCAGAAAAGCTAAAGAGTTTCCTTTGAGGGGAAAAAATGTAAAAGCTTTCTGAGTGCTTTATCACCTTCTACAATAAAAATAGTAATTACTGCAATTTAAGACTAATGAATAAATCACTGTATTAAAATGGGAACAAAAAAGTTTAACAAGCAATCATGTGTAATCATTTGGCAGCTCTGTTATTAGTGTGGGCAAAGTAAGCTATTCACCTAACCTTTGCTGCAGCATCCACTCCTTTGGGGGTTTTGTGGGTCCTCTTTTTTTTTTTTTTTTTTTTGTTCTTCCCTACAAGGCAGATTAAATTCTCCTTTCCTGATCTCCATCAGAGTTTTGTTAGCCATGTCAGATGTCTACATATTCCACAATTCCTCAAGTACCTGCTCGCCTAAGAAAACACGCCAGTGTGGATATCTGCATTGACGTCATACTTGCATATGGGTTTTGTCACATCACAGCTCTGTCATGGAAAGAAACTTTCCCACTCCGTCGCACTCTCTTCACCACTTCTCTCATTTTACCCAACTGCTCCCCAGCCTGAATCCTTCCTCCTTTTTTTGCAGCTGCTTTCCCTTTTCACATGATGCCACAACCTTCTTCCTCCCTTTAGTCCTCCTCTTTGGTTTTCCTCCCTGCCAGTTCCTCCTTAGAAGTGTCACAGAAGGTGTTACCCATGATGGATGTACTTAGTTTCAGTAGTAAGGCCTTTGTGTCAATCTTGTTTTGTCCTGCATAACTTCATTATCGTGATAAACCATTTGGTTCATTTACCCTTGCTTTTGACTGCACAGTTTCTGATCTGGCAGCACGTTTCCAGCTCGGTTGTGCACACAGCACAAGCTGTAATTTAGAGGAAAGCAGTGTCTATTGACCACTAACAGTATGGTTGGTGGTGTGCTAGCTATGGCTTTACATTTTTGTTAGGAGTTGGAAAAACTAGTAGCTGAGTGAGTCATGAAACCCAGTGTAGCAAAATTCAGTTGTAAATGAAAGAGGAACATTTCCATATTCCTAATTTGGCTTAATTCCTGTGCCTAATGGCTGTGTATATACCATAAACATTGAGAAGGAGCAACCATGGAAACACTTGTTTTCTTGCATTGCTAAATTTACTCTGGGTTGAATATTAACACAGCGCCTGGCATTACTTTAAAAGCAAAAATAGCTAAAGCGTGACTCACTATGAGTCATTTACTGCTAGTCCTGCTATACTGCCTAGAGCTTGACATTGAACAAGTTGGCAGCCTGCATTACTGCATTTTTTTTCTAGGAACTTTGAACACATTTCATTCTTGTGAATTCTCTTGTGCAACAATATTGAACACAGCAATGTGTTTATTTTGCTTCCAAAGTCGAATGAATCAGAAAATGGTGAAACAAAGAGTATTTTTCTTGGAGATTCTGGAAGAGCTGGATTCTGAGAATTATTTTTTTAGCTGCAATCATGAAATGATTGCATGGATGTTAGAAGTTAATTGCATTTTATCCAGATTATGTAAGATATATTTTAAATATGTTAAAATACTTTCGTTATTATTATTGATTTGCTTTTTCTGCAAATGCATATGTGGAATCAGAAAGCTAAGCCTGTAGGCTGAGAACATTCTCTCTTTGGCTGGCAGAGGTTTTACTATGGGAAGGCAGCTCTGAAGGGGCAGACAAAATGAGGCAACTGTATTCCTATTGGCCTCTGCAATTAAAAGGCACACCCTAAATATGGTGCTTGGTGTCTGACAGCGAGTAGCTTGCTGGCTGACTGTGGGGATGCCTAAAAAGATCAGCTGATTTCAGTCAGATGGGAAGTGGTAATGAGAGAGGGCTGAAACCAAAAGCAACTTGCTGAGGCAACCGTGTGATGAGATCCTGAAATACACTGGCAGGGCCAAATATCACTCTTCAGTATGCTAAAATTTTTGTTCTAACTAAATGTTGTTTCTAACTAAAAGCCACATCTTAGAACAACAGATAATGAAATCCTTTGATATTTTCTGTAATTTTTTTCTGCTCAAAAATATTTTACTATGATAATTGAAGAAAAATCTTATGCTATCAGCCTACAGCCTTCAGCATGTGTTTAAAGGAGGTACCATAAACCAAATTAAAATACTAAGGTAAGTTCAAAACAGCTACAAAAGTAAGTTCCCACATACCTTGGTATGGATAAAAAGCTTGCTATGTGGCTGTTTCTTTAACTACAGATGATGGAAATAGAGACTGTAAGGTATATTCATCTGTATGTTTGATAATAATGCTGTGCGGGATCTTTATAAGCTGAAGCATTTTCTCTATCTAATCTGTTAGAACATCAACTTCAAAAATTTCTCTTGAAGTGGTTTCCCTATTAAAAAAATCTCATTATGATGACTCAAGAGAGAAATAGGAATGATTAATTAAGCTTAAAAGTGGCATCCTAAGCATTGTCCTGATATGCACTATTCTGCCTCATTTCAACATGAATTTGTGATCACTGCCCTGAAGTGACTTCTGTTTAAATCTTAAAATTGTTCAGTAAACTTAATTAAATAAGGTTAAAGTAATTTTTCTTTACATTTTCCTGACTAACAGTCATAAAAAAGT
>NW_008671024.1:31127-31467 GCF_000695815.1 Acanthisitta chloris
CTACAGCTAGAATAAAAGAATTGTATTATATCAAACAGTATAAAGTGGGAAACAATTTAGATTTTTTTTTTGTTACCTCTTTGACAGTGACCCCCAAATCACTGGTTTCAATAGTTACTCATGGTATATGTTCTTTAGCAATCTCTTCATAGCTACTGAATAGGCTATGCCTCAGCCACACCTCCAGGCATGTTAGGCAGGATATAGACATGAGAATTTATGTTAGGAGTAAGACTGTGCCTTTTAAAAGACAGCCCTGTGTAGGAGGCTTTTCTGCTCTGAGGATCATCAGAAAGATTGGAGCTGCCTAAGGCATGATATCTCTTGGGCATCTCTATAC
>NW_008671024.1:31489-83615 GCF_000695815.1 Acanthisitta chloris
AAATTATTCCTCTCACGTATGCCTGTGTTTCCATGGACCTGTTCACACGCTGACACACAGTATGGGCAGGGCAGGGATGTGGAGCCTCTCTCTTTAGGGCATATGAGAAGACCATGTGCTGAACTCTAGATTAAGCACACAGAAGCATGATAATCTAGCACTGAATGTGAACTTCATTACAAAGTATTAACTTTTTTCCATAAATACCTAAGATGCTCTGTTGAACTGAAACCAGCATCCTGTTACATCTGTGTCCTAAAATGACAGATAAAAACTCTCAGTTCTCTAGTCATTTTCTGTTCCAGTTATGAATCCAACATTATTTTGTTTAATATTTTCACATGCTAGAACAAACAGAACACATTCTGGAAAGCTGTAAAACATGCAGAGTGCTGAGAGAATTCATACCCACTGAACCAATACAGGCTGTGAGGTTGTCCATCTTGTTGCATTCTTCTCCTGGGTCTTGAAGTGCATTTGAGGTGTAGTATAGGCACCACTATGTCAGTGAGTTGTCAACAGAAAAGTGTAAGGAATTTTGGACTAACAAATTATGTTCTGTGGATATATCCAAGTCCAGCACTGCTTTCAGTGGAGGCTTTTTTTCTCACCCTCAAACTGATGTTATCAGGTCCACCTTACCTGAAGAACTCTTTCATATATAATGAATTGATGGGATGCTTAGTGTGTTATTCCTTATTCCCTAGGAGTTGTGAATAACAGAGTTATTGCTAAACAAATTTGCCATTAAATTGCTTGCATAGCATGAGCTACAGATAGCCAGAAAAAAACTCTTCTTTGTCTGTTGCACTATTTTTATGTGACTGTGCCCTGTTAGAACCATCCTTACTGACTAAGGTTGTCCTGTGAGCCTTTAATCTTAAAAATAGCCCTTTTTTTGCTGCAGTTTTTCTGAGGTTGATTCACTAGCATAGTCATACAAGATCCAGTGGCATCATTGAACTCACTGTTAATCACTGTCACCTTTCGAGAAGAGACTGAATGTTAAATTGCTCATTTCTAAACAGCTGCCAAGTGCTTTTTGAAAAAGCCATTAGTCTAGCAGATTTCACTGCCTCTGTTTTTAGTCTCTTGCACACTTAGAATCTATGGCAAGCCTTTTAGACTTTATGGTAGCAGGTGTATTTGTGAAGTATTAGTTGACAAATTTGCCTTGAGATTAACTGCAGGTCAGAAACTGCAGACAGATGTTTCCAATTGAAAAGATCTTCCAAGTCATGAGAGTCCTTAGTCTTGGGGCAGTCACAGCACCAGAGACAATGAGAGTGAAGACACATGCTTTTCACAAAGAAAGTTAGAAATTCCTGCCTTAAGGCATAGCTAACTTGTGTATTTCAGATCAGCTGTGCCAGCTGAGAAAATTAAGGTACTGCTGCATCAACACTGCACGTTGAAAGTTAATTTCCTAAATTTATATATAGGAACCTAATTCTGGAGCCCTTTTTTTAGTTTGTATATAAACTCGGAGTATCTCTTTAGCTCCCTCATTGAGAAACTTGGTTATCGTCTTTATTGTGTTGCCCTCTGTATGATGGGGAAAATCTGCACCTCAGGATGAGTGTCTACAGACATGTGCAGACACATTGAGTTCCTCTGCCTGCCTTGTCTCTACATCTAGACAGTTCAGTGCCATGCAAATGTGGCTATACAAATTCTGAATCAGCACTAGTCTCCATCAGTTCACCCAAGGGAATAGGCAAAGGAGCTCTTTTTACACCCACCTATGTAGATGTGCCCTCAGATTCTCCAGAATTCCAGAGAATTGAGAGTTTAATTAGAATAATGTGCTCATACTTCTGTTTATATAGGTGTCTGTACTTGTGGGTTAATTTGCTTTTACTGCTTTTTCCTCCTAAGCAGAGGTCAAGCCTCTGCTTGAGACATCAGCATGATTAATATTCCACTGAATATCTAGCTCAGCATCATTACTTTATTTTTAAAGCAGATAAAAATAGGTAGCAGGAATAGTTTTAGTACACTGTGAACTTGTTGACATACCTTCTCTTTAAAGAGGAGCACAAAAAAAGAAAAAACATTCTGTATGTAGGATGTACAAAGCTTATTCTAAAATTGCTTGAATAGAGGTGTTTAAAGAAAAAGATCATGTTTGCAGTTCAGGTATTGTTTCAGACCTTAGCAAAATACTACAGAATGTGAATCAGTCGATGGTTATCTGTAATGCACAGGTAAACAAAAGATTTATTTCCCAATGGGTTTTTCATATGATGGTGACAAACTCCATTGCACAACAATGGTCACATTCCAAAGCTGCAACCAGGTTCTGGAGGGCTTAATTTCACAACTGCTTACTGTGTCCTATTGCATTACAGTGACCTTTCAATAAAGAAGGGAGATTGCTGGCTTGATTTTTTTTCTTTTTGGTTGGTTGGTGTTTTTTGTTTATGTTAAAAACTCAGTGACTATTTAGTGCAGTGCCCTACTTTTACATAGCAAATTTTGTCCTTGACATTTCTAAGCTGTGTCCTCTGGTAAAATATTCAGAAGCTTTTGTGTGTTCTACCTTTTTATTAATTTTCTAATGTATAGGTCTACTTCAGGTTTGCATTTATGTTGGCAATACAGTTAATTGTAAAATAATAACTGATATTGAGAGCCTGACATGAAAAGTATGTTTTCCTGATGTAGCAACTTGTCTGTCATCCTTCTGACATAGCAACACAACAAAATTTTTTAGTGTTGAGTTTATATGTGGTTCTATTTTTAAAGATTAAATCAGGAAGCCCTGATTTCTAATAATTGTTTGGTTGAAAGGATAGCTGCAAAGCAAAACTAAAATCATGTTAACATGATATGATATGAGACGGATATAAAAAGGTCATCTAGATATTATTTATTTCTTGGCTGTTACAATTTATTTTGTGCTTATGACATTCCCTACATAATGACTCTGCTACAAGTGCACTGATCCTTCATCATTCTATGATTCTGCGATTCTATGTGAAACAGTCATATAAGATTCAAAATAACTTCAGCAGAAAAAGTTATGAGGCTGATAAATGAAGACAGTGTTCAACAACCTGTGAGAGCAATCTGATGAGGCCAGACCTGCAACACACAATATTTTACCACTGGTCCTGGGAAGGCAAGATAGAGAGAAGCCCAGCAGACCCTGGCAGACCAGGAAAGAGCAGCTAGTTAGGGTAGTTGCTTACAACAGTTGGGTCTCAGATCATCTGTGCCTGTGATGTGTGAGCATCACATTTAGACTGAAGAGCATCAGGTGAATAATATCTAGAATCTGAAGTTTGAGTAAATGGCTGTCCAAGATAGCAGTAGTAACTAGGCCCATTCTCAGCTACAGATTTGCCCATTATCCACACTGAATATGCTGGGTGTGACTCAGGTGCTCACTTAGGTCTGACTCCGGGAGATGCTCTCAATGAGGAAAGCTTGAGGCTGTTATCCTGACCCCAAGCTGTCAATCATGTGGTCTGATCTGATCAGTTGCCAGTAGATTTGAGCATCTAACGACCGCAGCTCACCAGCAGATCACATAACCTCTGCTGTTTGTAATCATAATTTGGATGCTTTGAGCCTGAGCTACAGCTGTGCTGGCAGCTGGCAGTGTGGTATCAGCTGTGACACTCAGAATATTTTGCTTGCAAACAGCTGTTGACTTTACAGTATAGACAGAGCCCAGGAATTACCCCTGAAATTCAGTGAGAATTGAAATGAATATATAACACTACCTTCAAAGTGGTCTGTATTGCTAGTATCAACAGACGTTTTCCATAGTGAACATCTCACCCCCCCAATTTCCACAGCAGAAGGAAGCTTTTCATGGTGCCAGAGAGTCTGAAAGCAGTGTAAGCAATTAGCAAGGAGAGCTTGAAAATTCCATTGCAAGAAGCAGGACTGCTCAGGAGTGGAGACGCTTGGGATTTTTCAGCCTGATTAGCTGCACAGAGAGAGAGAGGTGATGTATGCTAATTACAGCTCCTTAACCTCCTTAGATGCAGTTGCATAAAAGGCCAGAAACAGCTCCATGTTGAAAGGTGCAGCATTCCCTGGCTTCTCTGCCTTGGTATTCTCAGACCAGCTGTACATACCACTGACCTGCCTGGATGAGGCATAGAAAGGTGTGTCTGTGAGCCAACCTGTCAGTGGTTGAGTGGGAAAGTTTCTCGTTAGGATGTGTGGCTGAGCAGTAGAACCTCCGATACTATCTCTTTGGGTCAGTCAACCTTTGAGAGTGGACTGTGGTGCAGTGTGTAACCAGTGCTTTGTAGAGCAGGTCTGACCCAAGTATAAAGAATAGAAAAGAGATTTTTGTGTAAAATATCATTTCAGTTTTGCCAGCTGTATTTTCTACTCCAGTGTGGTTTTTGTGCCCTCTTCATTATAACAAGAAATAACAGCATTTGATCTATAATAGGCAACATAATGAATTCTGATTGTTCAGTACTGCTTGGAAGGGATGGAGAGATCAGCATGATACTTAAATTAACTCTTTGTAAATGCAAAAGTCTCATCATAGATAATGACTGTCACATTTTTTTCCAGGAATTATAATGAAAGGATGTTTTCAGCTATTTTTCGACACATTTTTTCCAGGTGGCTCATGGAACAGATTGTTTAAGGTTTAAAATAGAAAAGCAGTCATTAGGCAAAAAAATTGTTTTAAGGTACTGTCTTTACGGTAAACAACCAAAGTCTTGAACAAAAGATCTAACTTTAAAGAATGTTTTCTGTTCTGTTCTTTTTATAGACAGTTCTCTTTAAATTGAAGGTAGTGTTGTAATATCAAAAGTAATTCCCTTATAGAAATTAATTGATAAACAATAATTAATAAGGGATGTTTCATATATGTAACACTACAGTTTCATCTGGAAAACCTTGCATATTCCATGGACTAGGTCTTATGAAACACTACAGGAAATATGTGCCACAGCAAGCACTTCACACCATCATAACACATGCCACGATTTTATGCAGGTCAGCATTGGAGCAAAGGTCATCCCAACTCTATAGTGAACTTCTTCCAAAGGTTCCACACACCTTTGGTCTAATGTTTGGTTTCAACATTATTTCAGGTGAAAACTAATATCTTAAATGAAACCTGATGACCTAAACCTGATGACAGAGAGATGTTAGTGAACTTTTTTTTTTTTTGAGAAATTGCATTCTCTAACTGGTTACACGTCGTGTGTGTGTATCCTTTTGTAAGCATTGACAAGGTCATTTCCTCAGATCCTGTTGTAACTGTTGACACTGATGGTCTTTTTACATCTCAGTTAGCTTTTCTTCAAGACCTGAACTGGAAGCTGTTTGGCTGCTCTTCCTCTAAAATCGAGCAAAAGTACAGTATTCTGCTGAGGCCTGAGAGTAAGTATAGAAGTGGCTTGCTTTTCCTGGATGAGATGTGTGAACGTTCATTCAGAAATACGTATTTTACACACACATCAAAGGAAATACCAGTGTAGCTGAAGTGGTGTTAGAAGTGCATGTATTAATTTTGAGTATAAATTCAAAGTCTGTCCAGAAGCACTGAAAAATGCAAAGTACATGAGCTAGGCCTATACCCATGTCTAGTGAGGGACTTGATCTAGCACCATTATTCCTTAAACTTGTATTTATGGTCAGTTTAAGCAGGAATTTTCCCTCTTTACTAGTGTTTTTAAGATACCATGTGTATGTTACACACTGTATACATCTTTAGCTGTGCCCACTACTTCCTCCTGTCAAGCATTGTGCCAATCATGGGAAATTCACTGCTTTGAGCACTATCACACGCTCCTTTTCTCCAGTGCCTGTGTCTCACTTTGCTTTAAAACCCTGTGGTCTTTCCTCTACTGATCAGTTTCTGCTAATTCTGCTGGTAATTCAGCAATGCTTCTTAACTCTTCTTTATGATGCCTGCAGTAAAAGCTGTTTAATGTGCAGTCTAGTTTGGGTAACAGTAAATCTGACTGCTTTTAGGAAAAAAGAAATAGTGGATTCAAACTACCTGCTTTAAAAGTTAGAAAAATAAAACACAAAAAAAAGCCTTTGCCACTTTTTTATTAAGCTTGTATTCTCAATTTACTTCTGTGAACGAATTGTCCTGGAAATAGATTTTTTTGTTAAATTGTCTTGCTCACCACTGCTTATGATTGTAATTTGTTTTGATTAAGCCATATTCTGATGAGTATTAGCATGGTGAGGCTGCCCAGAACAAGGCACATGTACCAGCATAGCTCCTTTTGTTTCTCAAGGCCTTAGACATGCTTAGTTTCCCTTTATTTTAATTTCCTTTGTTTCCATTATTTTCAAGACTTGTCTTTATTTTTCTGCTTTCAGTTTTAGTCAGCTATTTTTCTTCCATGATCAGTATATTTCTTCTGGGATGCTACAAACACAGGCACACAGCTGTGACAGCTGTGAATTTCCCCCAGATTTTGTCTTAAATACAGCAAATCTGCAGCTGTCAATAGCTATTGTAAAGCTGTGGTTATCTGTTGCTTGCTACAGGGTAATGCTTTCAGTCATATTTTGCAGGCACTCAGGGTATCCACCCATAATGTGAACAAGTAGTCTGACTTTCTTTTTAAGAGCTGGCTTATCTGTACAGACTTTTGCAATACTGAGGCCACAAGTTCAGTGAGCTGTTTTTCCTGTCCTAGTAGAAACTGAAAATTACTTACATTTCCAGAAAGAAGGGAGCATGTAGTTGTGCAAAAGACTATGCACAGAAAATTTACAGAACATGGAAAGTACTATTTTTTAAATTTTGTATTCAGTAGATATGTTGCAATGCCATAATAACTGGTTTAGCTAAACTTGAATTTCATTACTATTTAATCCATAGTCCCTGCTCACATCACAGAGTGATGTATTTATCAGAATGAATTGAAAACAAAATTCCAAGTTCTTCACTTCAGAATTGAAGGGCACAAATCTAGATACACTGAATAATTTCTGATTCTGCAGATTTAGAATGTTTGAAGGTGAATTGTGTTATGTCTATTTTATTTCAGCTGTTTGAAACAGCAATTGCAAGACTAGGTGAAAGTGGCAGTTGGTTAAAGCAGGTCATGTATTCTGGTTTCCTGTCCTGAGAGGGACAGACATACTGGTTTGGAAGAAAGGATAGAAACCCAGGCAGGGATCATTAAGTCAAAGGAAGAAAACTGTCCTTGACTTCCTCATTTAGAGACATTCATGTATAAGCCTGAAGAAATACGTTTTCAGTTCTTTTAAATCACTGTCTTGGTGTTCACACTTCCAATAAAGACGTCTTCATTTCTCTGCAGATGATCTCAGTGCATTCTAAGAAGTACAAAGCAACTGTTCAGTGCCAACAAGTTGAGGTTTTACCCTTTCAACTAAGATAGTATAACTGGAAATAGCAGGTCCCAACCCATTGTAAATGAGAAGTAAAACCAGTTAACTTACACCATCGTGAAGGTGACTTTTAAAGAGTGTTCTGACTGTGTGAGCAAAACCTTAAAAAACCAAGCAGAATATACCTTTCTGACCATTTAGCCCTTTCTGACTGTGATCTGCTGTCTCACTAGGTCCTTGACACCTGGGCATCTCTTTGGGCATCTTTATCCTTTCTCTCACAACAACTTACTAAGCATAGGAAAAGCTCCAAGACAAAGTCCTGTTCTCCTCCACGTGTCTCTTCAAAACTGCTCTGCTGCACTGGATGGGGAGAACTCTAATCTAATTATGGGTGGGCAGATGGCATGTTGTGATTGTTCTTCCTCACTGGCTGCAAATCCTGTGCATCCTATTATTTGTTACCCTGGGCTTTGCTACCACCCCCAGACCAACCCACTTGTTTATCTCCTCCACCTGGTTTGTCTTGCCCTTTAGGTTGCATGCTTTGGAGCAGATTGTCATTTTACCTGCTGCAGTGCCTCTCTGACCAGGCTGGCATTCAGGTGCTACTACAATATAGATACTATATAACTGTAATGCTTCTACAGAGATGGAACAAGTGTTTTATATAAAAAGAGCTTCATTCTCTTCCAAGATGCACCACATGCAAATATTTTGTGGGTTTAACTATGAGTAGAAGCCTATATACATCTAAATAGAGCTACTTTGGCAGACTCCCTGTGACAAGAGCCAGCGTTCTATGAATGTAGTTTAATCAATGAACTGTATGTAAACCACTGAAATTTATTCAGTCTAAACAAATCCAGACTCTTTCATGGCAAACGTTTAATCCTTCAAGATTGCATAACTGGGGGATTTAGGGATTAGTTAGCTTTGAAAATAGGTCAAGGAAAACATCTACATTTGGTTAAAAGCTAATCAGGCGAGGAAATAAGTAAAATAGTATAAAAGCTTTAGAAGAAGTGTTTTGCAAGATGAGTTTTATGTAATGGTACAAAGAATGTTTTCTATTTATTGAGAGATGCAGAGCCTCATCCTCCACTTCATTTACACTGATAGAATTCAAGGGAAGCTCCACTAAACAAGTGATTCAAGTGTGTGCAGGGTTAGAAGTTGTGTATTTTGTTTCTCTTGTGTCCAATCCTTAGGAATAACTTCATGTAATTTTATAAAAAATTCGGAATTGCTATTTGAGCAGTGATTCGCAAGTATGGACTCTATCAAAAGTAGCAGTGAAAATAGGGTTGTAATGAAGGAAAATTTAGGGTTCACTCCACTGAGGCTGTTGACATAAATCTAATAATCTCCCCAGCCACTGAAGTCTGAATTCCTTCTTTCAACTACTATTCAACTTTTCTTCCTCACTTCACCTCTTTTGCTCCCTGAACGGGGAGTCTGCTTTCTAGGGCTGTCTGGCATCATGATACAGCGTCTATTGTCAGAGGTTATCCAGTCCTATCATCAGGATTCATAAGGGTTTTGTTCTGTTAAATTATTGGAGAAATAAGTTCCAAAATTGCTGATGCTCGAAGTCTAATCAAGGTCTTTGTGATGCATGGAGAAGGAGGCACTGTCTCTGAGGATCACTGTGGAAGTCTGCATAACTTTGTGTGTTTGAGTGTTCTAAGAAGCAAAAAGCACCTAAGTATCTTCAGAACTGCAGCACAGCTCACAGTGTAAAAGGTGCTCCTGTGAACAGGGAATGCAGACTGAATTTTTTCACCTCATTAAATTTCTGGGTAATATGCTGAACACTTTGCAGTTTAACATCAGCAAAGCTAAAATCCATCACAGCACTAGATCAGCCTTCTAGTCAAATGAAGAATATTAAAAGACTAAAACAAAAAAGTAAATATCTCCATCTCTAACGTACCCCAGATTAAAAAAATTAATGTTCTCACCACTATATAGAATTACTGTAATCTGATACTGTAGTTCCTATGAATACAATTCTTGCAACCTTATACTTTCTCTAACAAAACATTTGCTCCGAGACTGTGAGGATTTATTTAGTTTAACAGGTGTATTATTGCTTATTCAAGTGGTTTTGGCTTTCTAAAGTTTCAGTGTTTCATGGTGACATGAATGTAACAAACCTATTTGTCTCTTTCTTTAAACAGTTATCCTTGCAACACATGTTGTGTTTTATTTTCTACCTGAGAAAGAGTTAGTAAGTGACAGCGCAGGAGATGGCAGCTTTGTTACAGAAACATGGAAATCATGCTAAAGGTTAGTTTAAGTTTGGCATTCAAACTTAGGTAAATTAATAATGAAGCTTCTTACTAGGCTGGGAAAATGAGAAAGGAGGGAAAAAATACCCTGCAATGCATGAATCATTGACTTGTGATCCAAAATTCAGCATTAAGAGTGCCTTGAAACACTGTGAAAAAATCTTCTCTACTGTAGTTTTATAGAACTGATTTCCTCTTTGTTCTTTACTTTTTTCAAATCTTATAAGTGATTATTTTCTATGCTGTGCCTTCTCAGTTACCAAATTCCTCTGATCAGATGATTTTTTGTGCATCTGGTTTCTTGTCTTATTTGATACATTTGATTCTGGTGCAGCTGAGAATTAGGAAGATAGATGGCACAGGGTTTTGATTCCCAGTTCTAGGCTCACATCTGAGCTGCCCAGATGCTGTGAGGCTGTTGAGGGCCATAGGAGCAGCAAAAATCAGTGGAATGCAAAGATGGCCCATGCCACTCAGTCCCTCTGTGAGCCACCCTGGTGCCTCAGAGAGGAATGATGGTGTTTGGAGCTTTGTTAGCTGAGCTGCAAAGTTTAGAAAACATTATGGAGTCTGCACAGATCTAAGCTTGAGAGAAACTCATGCAACGTTTTATAGAGCTTGGTTGTAAATTCCATCTAATTTCTATTGTCCTTGTGCTTGACAGATAGGCTGAAAATAGCCAAAAATATGATTTTTGTTTGCTGAGCTGATTAAAATGGAAAATTTCTTATGTATTGAAAATTGTGAAAATACTTGCTGGGAAAAAATGGACAAGTTGTTGCTCTGAAATGGTACACAATGTCCCAGTGTCAATTTGAACTGTGGTGTTCTTGTTTGTGTGACCACTATGAAACTGTCAGGAATGGCACCTTCAGCTTCAAGAGTCCAAAGACTGCTCTAATGCAACCTCTCCCTATAAGGCTTACCTCCTATCTCTCTGGCCTGCTGTATTCCCAGTCTTGAACACTTACAGTCAGAGGAACGATGACTATTCCTAGTCTTGAACAACTACAGTCAGAGGAATTATGAAGGCAAAAGAGCCTCTCCAATGTAACATGGCTTTGAATCTTTTGGGCCATGCAGTGGCCAGATTTCCTGAGTGTGCAGCTAGAAATTTGGGACACCTTGTACAACAAGACTGTTTCGTGTTTGGAGAAGTTCCTTTTCCCCCCAGAAACCTGTCAGAAAATCAGAAACATGCTGGTGACATGAAAAAGCACAACATTTTTTTTTAAAACATATCAAATTGGTCAACTTCATGTTTTTCAGTGTGGAATTTGTGGTTAGCTTTAGCTGATAACCAGTTGCTCATCAATTTAAGAGAAAAGCATATTTGGAGCCACTTCTGGTATGTGGGACTTTCTGCAGCATCCTGTGTAAGCTGGCAGGAGTTACAGGAAATTGCAGGGTGTCAGAGAAGGAGAAAACCGTCATTTAATATAAACTTCTAGAAGACATTTAATTTCTGCCATTGGAGATTTCATTTCAATGTCTATACTCAAATGCCAAATTTAGAAAATTCCACTGAGACGATGAGATAGCCTATTCTATGGTATAGAATATTTGTCTTTATATCTGTCTTTATTTTCTGGAGTTCAGCAATCAAAGCTAGTATTTTCTCAAGACATTTCAAACTGAGATTGATTCCAAGCATTAGATTTAGTCATGAATCCCTTGGTATAGCTGTGTACATCAAAATGTAGAAAACATAAAATATTTATTAGAATCATAGAACCAATCGGGTTGGAAAAGACCTCCAAGATCATCAAGTCCAACCCTACTGTGGTTACTAGAACATGGCACTAAGTGCCACATCCAGTCTCATCTTGAAACCCTCCAGGGATGGTGAATCCACCACCTCCCCGGGCAGCACATTCCAATGTCTGATCACTCTCTCCATAAAAAATCTCTTCCTAATATCCAACCTAAACCTCCCCTGGCTGAGCTTGAGTCTGTGCCCTCTTGTCCTCCTGCTGGTTGCCTGGGAGAAGAGACCAACCCCCACCTGACTCCAACCTCCTGTCAGGGAGTTGTAGAGGGCAATAAGGTCACCCCTGAGCCTCCTCTTCTCCAGACTAAACAACTCCAGCTCCCTCAGCCTCTCCTCACAAGGCTATTTACTTCAGGACATTTTTTGCAGCAGCCAGCTGTGGAGTCTATAGCATGATATGGACTGGGCTCCCTTGCAGGGACACTGAGAGCAGCAATGGTATATATTTGTGATGTTTGCTTTATATTCAGTTGTGTATGACCCAAATTTTGGTTGTTGCTTTCAGTTACTGTAGAGTTCACTGTATCACATAATGTGAACTAATATAAAAGTGTAATACAACCCAACTTCTTGATACTTTGCAGTCTAAAGACAAACAGATCAACACAAATGTGTTTGACGCACAAAAGAACAGCCTGGACTGCAGTCCCCAAGCCAAACTGTAGCTATAACTGTTTCTCTGTTAACCTGTCTATTGTTATCCTCTGACAAACATGGGAACACAAGCACAATGACAGGTCACTCATAACTAAAGGCTGTTCAGAACATAATAGTCATTTTACAGTAAACTTTTTATATTTGTTGCGTCACAAAGATTTATTGAAGAGATAAAAGCGATTATGGAAAACACTGTCCAGTAACTATGGCAACAGTTATTTGATCTCACAATAATTAGCTTAGCATTTGGTTGCACAATACTTTCACAATACCTCCTTGGTTAGTTCATTAAACAAAATTAGCTTTTGTTTGAACTTTCATCATTTGTTGTTTTAAGATTAGTCTAAGTTCAAAAGAATTGAAAAATATATTTTCAAGCCGCTATTGTACATGAATAATTTATGCTACAAGTGAATTTGCTAACGTCATTATGGAGTAACACTGAATATATTAGTCTTAGATGTGTTTTATTGCTTTAACTGAAAATGACTTAATATACAGATACAGGTGTACACACAGTGTCAGTGTGGGAGATTTGGGAGTGCCTGAATGAACAGCGATATGGGCACACACATCATGTGGAGTGAGAAGGCAATTATGAAGGCTGTAAAGGCAACCTTACAAACTAAGAGTCTGGATTAAATTTATTGTTTTATCTCCTCTTCCTTCTCTCCCACATGAGCAGTCAGCTAGCCTTTAAGTTAGCCACTCCCAGTTTAGTTTTTCTGAATTCTGATTCAGTATTTCATATCATCTGCCTTCTTGGCTATATGGTCAGTGCCTTTTTCTTACTGCTGTTAGTTATTGCTTCTATGAGCTATTAAATACCAAGACTTCATTCTGTTAAGATATAAACATAGTGAACAAAAGGTCCATTTGGTGTTTACTACAGATTAATCAACCCTGTTCCTGATGCAGAGTTAGTATTTCTGTTGTGCTTTTTTTGTGATCCTCATTATTGCAGTATCTGCAAGCATTAATGAATTTGTTTTTACATTATCCATATGAGAGGATTATTATTATTCCCACTTGACAGATGGGAAACTGAAATTCTGAGAGATTAACATAAATGTTTTGGGTAGCTTTTGAGAAGCCTAGGACGTGGTTTATTGGAGTTGTTGTTGCATGGCACACAGTTCCCACTGACTTCAGCGTTTATGCGAAGCAGACTACAGTCTTACGTCAGGTTTCATAGGTCATCTCAAATCACTCCTTTTCTAAATTTGGAATAAGGAAACTCCCATCCTAACTTCCCTTTTCCTTTCCCTCCCAGCCTTCTATTTGTTCCATCCCCCTCATCCCAATCTTCCTCTTTCCTGCCCAAAGCTTTCATCTTATCCTCATCTTAGTCTCTTCCTCCACCTGGTCCACTTAGTTTAGGTAGAGGATCATCTACCTTTCTTCTTACTGGACTCATGCCCAGTCTAGATGAAATCTCAATATTACTAAACCAAGGAGAAAATGTGCAGATTTTGGCTTTTTAGAAAGTTAATGTTGGGTAAAAGGACATATCTTATAGGAAAGACAAAAATTTATTCCCAGCACAGAGATGATGGCCTCACATTCAGGCCCCTGCTTCAGCACAAAGGGACAATGGAGCTGTCCAAAGAATGTTCTCAGAATTATGGAGGTAAAATTGCATCATTTCCCTTAGCTTTGTGATTTTGGTGCCTGGATGTACTTATTTGACTGAAATTCAGTCAGTTTCAGTCCAAGTTGGTACCATTTAGAAAACTTATAAGCCTTATATTGCTGTATTACTAAAACTGCACTTTCTAATAAAACTGCTGAATGTAGTCTGTATGTTTGAGAACAAAAAAACATTAATTAAGTTTATTTTCTACTAGCTTTGTCAGATGGCTTTACATTGGGACATGATAGAAATTTGTGGATCTCCTTTTTTAGTAATTAATCTTATTTTATTAAGTTGCTACTATTTTATTGCACTCTGTACAAGAGAGTGTTTCAGCTTCTTCCCAGGTGCAACAGAAAAGTAGCAGAAAAACCTGAGTATCTGCAGGAAAGGCAAAGTCTTAGGGCTGGTGCAGAATACAGTTATCCTCTGTGATGGTGTGTTCTAGGGTTGATCCTCTTGTGGCACTTGCAAGAGTCTAGCAGCAAACTTTGGAAAGATTAGAGGTCAGAGTTTATCCATATTTTAACAGTAAGAAATGTTATAGTTAGTCCTGTCTCAGACAATTTGTTCATTTATGCAACTATTCTATCCAGATATTAGTACTGACAGTATTGGCAGGACAGCAGAAATACTGGAGAATTCTGCATGATGCCCTCATGCCTTCATGGAATATGTTCTGAGTAGCAGAAATTACATATTTCTTGGGCATCAGGTCTGGTGAGGCCAGGAGAAAGCAAATTTCTTCTCTAAGAAATGACTTCTGAATTTGTAGACAGAATTGCTTTCAGGGGTTTTGTTTGTGCTGGATGAGAAAGGTACTGAGATTAACAGGGTTTACTAAAAAAAGTTTTCCACTTTTCTAACTGAAGCCAAACTGAAGGGAGATGCACATGTAGGTATAAGGCAAATTCAGAGTGGTGACTTATACCTGTATGAACGGTGACATTTTTCCATTTTTTTGAAGCAGAAAAAGAGAAGGTAGTGACAATTTTTGACAAGCAGAAGTCTAGACCCATCCCCAAAGACAGCCTGATGAGCTAGTAAATCCAGTAGGTAGTATGGACTAAATAATGAGGAGAATATTAGGAGGAATCCTGGGCACTTGTCATCTTGTAAAGAGTTTCTTGTTTGTGGGAGAGCTGGTCTATAGATGCTCATCCTGCCAGTATCTCTGTGATTTGCCTATTGCTCAGGCTTCACACAATGTAGGTGTTGGCCCTTTGAAAACAAGCCTAAGCTCATGAAGATGAGTTTGCTTCCCTGCAGCCTCACAGGCCACAGACTGAACACCATTGACCCTACAGCCTGTTGATGAATGGAGCTTTACCTTGCAAACCCTTGAAGAAAGAAATGTTAGTTTTAAAAGATATTTAAGTGGCACTGATGCACAAAGAAGCACAGTAGTAAATAGCATTTCAGGACTTGTATTATAAATGGTACTAAACTACAGAGGCAAATTGAAGAATAGAAAATTTCACAAGTGTTTTAAGCAGCATAATCAGATATATCAGGCCATTGCTTTTAGTTTTAATTGTCCAGATTAGTATTTTGAGAGTATTAAAGGAACATTACATTCTGTACTTGCTGATTGCTGTTGTTTGGCTGTCTTAGCTTCCCAGGTGTGCAGACACCTATTGTTCAATCCTTGCCTTTGCAATAGCTCTGTACTTGCTGTACCAAAATACACTCAAAGTTGAGTTCGCTCTTAAAAAATAATAGTCTTGGATTCATAACTGTACATATCCATAGGAATGAAGGGTGTTCAGCTCCCTTGGGAGGTGTTTGGGTTTGAATCTTAACTTAAATGCTGCAATTCTGGCAGACAAGTGGTATCAGAGCAGAGATGAATGCTGGAATGGCTTGAGAAGAAATGGATTGGAAAGTGTAAAGGGAGTGTGGTTAAAGCTGCAGGAGTGGGAACCCTTTCTAATAATATATTAGAGCAGAGTCTGATTTGCTGCATCTGTATGGAAACTCTAAATTTACAGAAGAGGCTGATTTGACAAGATATGTGATCATGGAGTTACCTGCACATCAAAGAACTTTGCATTTGGTACCTGGTATTTTATCCTCTTAGCAATCTCAGAGGAAAAGAACTGAGCAAAGGCACATGGTAGTTGGAACATTTCAGTTGGGTTTTCTGCTCTGAATGTGGAAGTAGCTCATGTGAAAGCTATTAAACAACAATAGATTTTGATTCAAACTTAGATGCAAGGTCAGATTTTTTGAAATGTATGTGCCCAGTCTGGTTCTTCTTTTTTTTTTTTTTTTTTTTTTTTTTATAAATTGCATTTGCTTTTGGATTGGCTCCTTCAGAGTTGCATGTTGAAAGAGCCAGTGTGGCCAGCAGAATGGGAGGAACAATAAGGCCATAATGTGTTAATGATTTTTATTATTCATTCTCAGAAATCACTTTTAATGTTAGTTATGAGTTTGGACACCTGGAAGATTCTAACTTCCTCTTTTTGAGTTTTAAGGAAGTTTATACTTGTTGTCTTCTCTTTCTAAGAAAAAATAAAATATAGCCCAAAGTTCACCAGAATGTGGTGTTCCAGTAATTGTTGTTTCTGTAGTTCCCAATCAAGTGTTTGATTCATCAAAATCTTTTTCTCTAAGAGGTGTTTGTGCCCCTTAAGGACTGTAGAAATTGTGAACATAGGCTATAGCTCAGGATGTGTCCTGAACATGTGATTCTGAATGTTCTTCCAGATATTATGCAGGTGGTGTAAGTGGAAAAGACTTGAGATTTTTAGATGTGAACACCTGTTTAAAAAACAAACCCAACCCTCCAAAACTGCTGTCCTATAATTTAAATTAATGTAAACCACAAATAATTTTTTACTAAAATCATCAAAATAAAATCCAAGCAATCAGTTATACTTTTTTACAATGGGATTTTGCTTTCTGTTCCTTAGCCTCTAATTCATAGGAAATCTGTAAAACCAAATCTGCTTTTTGGTACTTTGGAAAGAAGAAAAAGTCTTATATGTGGTCCCTAATGTACATAGTTCTTATGGACTAATTCACAGTGACAGGTCTCTGCTCCAAGCAGCTTACAGTACAAATACTTTATGGAATGTAATGTGCAAGAGAAAATGCACATTGTTTGTTAATTCTGGAATTTTCACTTTGCTGCATGTATATAGGATTAGCTATGGATTCTGTATCCACACAATATGGTGTGCATTTTCACGCTCTTCTTACAGCACGGCGAATAAGCCTCTTATTTGAAGCAAAAGTGCTTAATTGAATTTTCTATAAGCTGGATCTTTCTTCTATTGTGTTTCCTTTGATTGGGAGCTCTTCTGGGAGAACACAAGCAAAAATTCCAAGTGAAATACTAGGTACGGCTGGATGCTACCTGAATACAAATAAACGTGGAAAGTAACAAATAATAAACTCAATTCTCTTCCAGCTACACAACGTGATAAGAAAATACTTCATCTCATAAAAAATCCTTGTGAGAAATGTTGCCTGGCTGTAATCAAGCTCAATCTGCAGTGTAGACTCTGACTGGCAAGATAACAGAGTGTTCAGCATCAAAACACTTGTGTTCTCTACACTTTGGCTTGTGAGTCTCAGAGTTGTTAGCACAATAGAAACTGAAGTGTAAGCATATTCCTGATGCAAACAGCAAAACTGAATGTCCACTTATTGTGTAATCAAGGAAATATTTTATTGCCCTATAAAATGTGGAGTTTGACAGGTGAAACAAGGCACTAAACTGCATAGATCGCTGTGCCACTGGCCTAGGTTGTGATACCCTTACATCATTCCCTGCCTTGATCTGTTAAGTCTCCTTTTGCCTCTGCACTTGGTGCCTCCTGCAAGAGAGTGTAGACTAGTAGAGCTAAACAGGATTGAAATACGCACTGAGTTCTGGAAGGACATGCTGAACACCAAATACAGTTCAGCAGTGCCTGTTGCTTACTCTTGATTTCATCATCGTTTTTTTCCTAAGCCTGCTTTTTTCTGTGGTGAAATTACATATTTATTCAAGCTGTTGCCAGCTGAAAATGGCTTCATATGATGCCAAGTGCATCTGTGAAATAATCTCTTGACAGCTGACTTGTCTGTTCCTAGAATCACATTTCTTAAGCAGAGAGTGGTAGAATACTCAAATGATCCAGAGCAGCTTCTAACTTACAAACAGCTGCAGATGAGGCAACACGAAAAGCTCAGGCTGCTAAAGGGCCTTCCTGATAGGGGAAGTAGAATGATCATTATTCTGTTATTAAAAATGTAAATAAATGCAGCAACATAGAAGCTGCTGCAATTTTGATCTACCAAGACAAAAACTAAACAGAAATGCTGGGATCCTGCTACATAGTTGGTGAATGTTCCAAGTATTGCCCAAGAGGAAAAATGCTTGAAAGCCTGACAGTTAATTTCCTGCAGATGAATTACAGGCACTGTTAAATGGAGAGTTTTGCTTTTGACTTCAGCAATACCAAGATTTCTTCCATTTGGAAAAAAAAAAAGACTAAGGAATAGTTTGAATTTGCCTGCCAATGGCAGTTGGAAAGGCTCTGGGCCAAGTTTGGCTTTCCTGTGTGTTTTGTACTAGGTGTGTTGGCTGTGCATTAATTTCTTCACTCTCAGATCTAGGTTGCCTCATCATCATGTTTCTGCTGAATGGCTAAAAGAACGATTGTGGTTTATTGCTTTGGTGACCGAGGGACATTGCTGATATGTTGGAGGTTCTTCTTCTTGCTCTTCACTTCTGAGAAAGGGTTTAACAGGTGCTGGCAGTCAACTGTATGTCATCATCAACTGTTTTGAAATGCAGCAGCCCTTAAGGCCTTATTCTGCCTCCCAGGTAGTTTATTATGATGCTTCATAGAGGCACCACTTCAGAATTTAGAAAGGAGGCTCATCATATGCTGGATGGAAAAAGTATTCAACACGGAGAAAGTGCTGCTGCTGAGTGAAGGTCATTGATAGAAAGAAGTTTATTCTTTGTCTCCCTGTTTATCCAAGCTATAGATTCACAAGTAATGAAGCCAAACTAAAGATCTCAGAAACTCTTATTACCTTACCCTATTCACAGAAAATCTTCTGTATTGGATTGTTACGATGTATTTTTTCTCACTACCCAGTTTTGTACTGTCTGTGGTTTATTTTGCTTGTAGTTGTATCAGAATAGCAGCATATACCTTATGCATCAGTGCTCACAGATGGACTTTTCTGTTGCCTGTAATTCATTGATTCACCAACAGAGCTGCTCACCAATTTGCATGCACCTCTATGTTTATGACTTGGGTTTGGATTCTTTGTACTATCTGTTGCCAAAGTAATAGGTTATCCATAGAGTTACACCATCTCTTTTGAATGCAGTGGATTCTGGCAGTCTGTTTCTGTTGAGTTCTTTGTGCTGGTATCCATTACCCTCACATTAGGGTACATGAAACCTTTGTTAGCTTCATGTGTAGGCATATGTACTCATGCTGCCTGAAACTTTGGCAGTCTGTTGTGGTGTCTTCTTAAATCATCAGCTCGATTACAATTTTATTGTATTGAGACAGTTAGCTTGAGAAAATTCACTAGACAATTTAATAATTAATTGAGAGGCGTAAGTCCTGAAAAGCCCTATAATAAGGGAGTTTGGTGCTGTCACGAGCTTTCTGTACTAATGTTTCCTTGAAAAATTGCTTGGGTGCTCTTTAATTTGCAGTCTTGCAGCTTTAAATCCCCATCTGTTCAGCAGACTATTGAACTCCATGCACGGTGATTTCCATTGGATGTTTCTGAACTTCTTAACATTCATATTTTATTTTCAAGCAGGACATGGAATTTCCAAACTCTTGGAACTTCAAAGTGTGCCTTTTCAAAAACTTTGCTGTCATCAAATCTGAGACCCATTTTACACTGTTTATTAGAATAGATTGTAAATGAGTTGAGCAAATGACAACTGCTCTCACCAATGTGAGAGTTCATAAAGAGAAAACTTTTTTCATATCTAATGAGATAATTTGATGCAGCAAAAATACCTCTCTTAGCTTCACATCTCTGTGACATGTTGGAATGCAACTGTGCTGTAGATTCATAGAGAGGCAATGTGAAATAGGTGCTAAAAATAAACAAAATGTGACTCAATTCTGCCTTGAACCTCAGATCCTGTACTGAAGTGTTGTTCCAAATGAATTTGATCAGTATTTTCCAAATAATTGTCATGTGTAGGACTTTATTTTTCTCTTAAAGTTTCTATCAGTAATTATTT
This sequence comes from Acanthisitta chloris, assembly GCF_000695815.1. Classification (NCBI taxonomy): domain Eukaryota; kingdom Metazoa; phylum Chordata; class Aves; order Passeriformes; family Acanthisittidae; genus Acanthisitta; species Acanthisitta chloris. The sequence goes on from NW_008671024.1 coordinate 51,373, forward strand.
ACTATAAATAGCCATGACAAGCAAGCTGTTGGAACACTTAATAGGATTTTGATTACATGCCTGCTGGAAAGGAGAGTTTAAATAGGAGCAGCAGGAAGCAGCAATAAATCAAATGCATGAAACTTAATGACAGCAATATTTTGGCAGAAAATCTTTGATTCTGTGTCAAATGTAGAAATATTTCCTCTTTCTGTTAAAGTTTTTGAAAAGAAGGTTAGGTTGCTGTACCCTTGCTGTTTATCTTTCTTTTTTGCATCCTAATAGGGTCACTAAGGTTTTTGCTCTTCTGGAATCTTCCTAGAGCAGCAGTGTGTGTTGGAGAAACTGTGACTGCTGAGACACTGGGACTGTTTATTTTATGACAAGTACATCTTTGAGACTGAAATGTTTTTCTCTAAGTCTCTTTTCCTCCTCTATCTGAGCTATCCCACACAGCCAATACTATCTTTAAATCATTCTATACTGTGAGTACTAATGGGAATATGTGAGCTGCTTCAGAAGAAACACTGTTTTACATTTATATCTATTTGGTGAATGGATACTGGAAACCAAGAAAAATTAGACTTACTTCCAAAAAAATATTTTTGGGGCCTTAACTGTCAGAGGTTTCAGTGGAAGTTAGGCATGTAATTCTCTTTGTGGTTGTAAGTTGAAATGATTTGTACAGGAGATTTCAGAAAGTGTATCAAAACAGAGTCAGAATCCACTTCTCTTCTGTCACAGGCTAATACTTTTTCTTCTAAATCATCCTTTCTCAACCATAATCTTTCCTTATTTCCCTTGTCAGACTGTCTCTATACACACCTTAAAGCAGAACATATACCTGGAGAGTACTTGGTGCACAGTATCTTTGGCTTGAAGGAGCTCTAGTAAAATGCTTATTCACCAGGAGTAAAGCTGTGCAAATGAAACTTATCCCTAATGAACAGGGACGTAATTTTCAGAATTAGAGTGCCAGAACCCATAAAGCTTTCAGAAAGCCTTAAAAGTATTTGTGTTCAGGTGGTGAACAAGTTAACATTGTTGAATTTTCTAAGCATGAGAATAATTTCAATAGAGTACTATTGAACAACAGAATTAGTGTGGTCTCCTGACCCGTGGCACAACATCTGAAATTGTTGTGGTTAATAAAGTCTTTATCAGATTTGGAAAAATTAAGTCCCTTTCTATGCCACACCGGAAGCCTTTTATTTCAAAAAGCAATTAAATATGGACCAGGGGAGGATAAAATAAAGAACAGAGATAAGTAATGTATTTTGCCATGAAAGAGAGTCGATTTGAGGTGACTTAGGGGTCCATTCAGAAAAAAAGGTCATAACACCGTAGTTTATTTTATTGAGTATATCTTTTTAGAAAAATAATTCACTTTGACCAGAGTAGAAAAACTGTGTGAACTCTAGTAAGCATTACCATTGATCAGTTCAAGCTAGCACAGATAAGTTTAGGACTAATGCCTACAGAAAAGAGAACTTGAGGTCTGCAGGTGTGACTGAACTTGGAGCCTCCTGTCTGCCTGCAGGACAGCTGGGAAGTGTGGGCTGTGTCCACAGCCTGGCACAGGGACCGCGAGTGGAACGAGCTGCTGCTGCTTGGCAGCCAGCAGTCTGCTCTTCCAAAGGACTTGGTACGGGAAATCAAGGCATCTCAGGAGGAGAAATTAAGTTCTTTTCTGCAAGAAATTTTCTTACTTAAGTCAGTATAAAATACACTTCAAGACAGACTCAGCACAGGAGGTCAAGTAGATGTTACAGTCAGATGCTTCTGTTGTTCTGCACTTGTGTTCTTTGGAATAACTCTGTGGAGGAGAGCTGTGACTTTCCCAAGCACTGATCCCAGCAACACACTAGCTTCCTTGTATAAAGCCATCTTGATCACAGGCTTTTTCTCCAAAGCTCTTTAGAAGCAGAAATAATTTCAGCCTAAACCTTTCCAGCAAGATGTTTTGTTACTAACAAAGGGACAAGAAGGGCCCAAGACAATGAGTGCTTTCTTTTCTGTGTCCCAAAATCAGGCTCATCACAGTACAGCAAGAGGAAAAGGATCATATTAAAAATGAATAGAGAAAGCTGAGAGATTATATACAAATTAAGTATCCTGACCATGAATGCTGTATTCTTCTGCAGGGATTTTATCTTCAAAGAGAAGGCAGTTAGAGCTCAGAGAGAGGCAGGAAAAACTACTGAAAGCACAAAAATACTTTCTCATATGAAGAAATCTAGACTGGAATTGAAATGACAGAAGAGAAGCCCATAAAGTCATAGATCATGCCAAGAAAACAAATTAGAGGGTACAATTTGCTTCTTATTTCGGCTAAAGATATGCTCTACAGTATTCAAGTAGGTTCTGTTTAAACCTGCACGGTGAAGCACTCTCTTCATTCTAAATGCAGAAGCTTAGAGTAATTCAATATTAAAACAAAAAATTAGAATATGTCTTTTGAATACCTCCTCAAATAACCCCCCAAAAAACTTTATAAGTAGCTTCCAGAAACCAATGTAGTTACATTAGGAAACAAAAGATATTCTGAAAACCTAGAAGCTGAACCTTTTTAGAAATTCAAAGGCCAAATAGGAAGAAGTCATATGAGAAGGGTTCATTTAAGTGTGTAATGATTTTAGTCCTTAGTCTGCGATGATAAATAGCCAGCTATTCGGACTGAAGGAGTTCATCATAAATGTGTGAAAAGGAGAGTCTTATGAATATTTCTAGTAAATACTCAAAAATTAACACCTGAATGATTCTGGTTTGCATTAAAAGATAGCTACATTTTTAAAAGTAGATCTCATTCAAAATGTATTGGAGGACAGTGGTGCAAGGGAATTACTCAGAATTGCAGTGAACATCAGAACTATTGTGAGTTAAAAAAGGATTCTTCTGTAGTGAACAGAGAAAAAGTGGTCGCATTGATAGTGAATAAAGATGACCAATGGTTCCGGCACAGATAGCAAGGTACGTGTGCGTGCGCTCACACATGCAGGACTGAATTGAGTCACAGGGTAATGATCAGCCCAAGTTCAGTGATGACTTCTACTTTGCTCACAGAAAAGGAGGTGGAAAGTGTGCAGCTGGAGCACAGTTGCAAAAGTGTTCAATGTCCTCTCAGTACACAGAGTTACAGGTTCAGATGACATGCTGAGTCACAAGTTTTACAGGAAATCAGCGAGGAAATAAATGAACCTTTAACTGACATTTGTAGATGTTTGCTGCAATAAGAGAACTGTTGGAGGGTTACAAAGAGAAAAACAAGGTTCTACTTTTAAAAATACGATGTAACATATATTAAAAGCAAGGGAAAATGATTCGATATCTTGATTGCTACTGTGAAATCTGCAAATGCTGCATGTATTTATGCTGTAGAAAAGCTGTGAGCAATGTCAGTAGCACTGAGTACTGCACTGTTCATGTGCCTATTTGTATTTGCAATTTGTAGAAACTAAGGCCCCTACCTGTATTTTGCTGTCTGCATAGTTATTAAGCAAATCTTCAGTATTGTTTGGAGGGTTTTCTTGAGTGATTGCTTTGTTGTTCCTATTGCCTCTATTTTCGAGTTCCTCCCCACTCACCAATCTGTTCCCAGAGCTGTACTATTTGTATTTATGTAAGCACTCATGATTTTCACAGGAATAAATTCTATTCATTTCGATGCATATCATAGAGTTATAGAATCATCAAGGTTGGGAGAGACCTCTAAGATCATCAGGTCCAACCATTAGCCTACCATTCTGCTATAACCCCTAAACCATATCCCTTCTATTCAGATCCAGATACCTCTTAAACACTTCCATGGATGGTGACTCCACCATCTCCCTGGGCAATCTATTCCAGTGCCTGACCACCCTAACAGGGAAAAAGTTTTTCCTAAAATCTGATCTGAACCTCCCCTGTCTCAGCTTATGACCATTCCCTCTAGTCCTCTCACTGCAGGCATAGCAGAAGAGACCATTCCCCACCTCTTTACAACTCCCTTTCAGGGAGTTGTAGAGAGCAGTGAGGTCACCCCTGAGCCACCTCTTCTCAGGACTAAACAAACCCAATTCTCTCAGCAGTTGTTTTCCAAACATGAGCCTTGTTGCCCTTCACTGGACTCAGTCCAGCACTGCAATGTCTTTTTTAAATTGAGGGCCCCAAACTTGAGCACAGTACTCAAGGTGTGGACTCACCAATGCTGAGTACAGGGGGATGATCACTTCCCTAGAACTGCTGGCCACACTGTTCTTGATACAGGCCAGGATGCCATTGGCCTTCTTAGACACCCGTGCACACTTGGCTCATATTAAGCACCTGTCCACCAGCACTCCCAAGTCCCTTTCTGACGAACAACACTCGAGCCACTCTTCCTCCAGCCTACAGTGCTGTATGTGGTTGTTGTGTCCCAAGTGCAGGACCTGGCACTTTGCCTTATTGAACCTCATGCAGTTGTCTTCAGCCCAGTGGTCAAGTCAGTCCAGGTCTCTCTGTAGGGCTTTCCTACCCTCAGACAGATAACACTCCCACCCAACTTAATGTCATCTGCAAATTTACAGAGGATGCACTCAATCCCCATGTCCAGATCATCAACAAAGGTATTAAAGAGAACTGGGCCCAGCACTGACCCCTGGGGAGCACCACTAGTGACCAGCTGGCAATTGGATTTCATTAGCCACAACTCTCTGGGCCATCCAGCCAGTTTTTTACCCGTTAAAGAGTTCACTCATCCAAGCCACGAGCAGCCAGTTTTTGTAGAAGTATGCTGTGGGAGAGAGTGTCAAATGCCTTGCTGATAGACCATCAGACCGGGTGCCACACATATGCACAATTATAAACAATCCCTTCTCATTATGAATGGTAGTCTAGATGCAGAACAGACAGTGAGAAATTCAGTACTCTTTGTAATTTCTGTAAAGCAAAATCCCAAAGATTGCATGTGATAATGCCCACATCTTCTGAGTTCCAGCCTATTCCCTTGCAACAAGGCTGATGCCTGCTTTGGGACAGTCCTTGGGAGAAATACTGACAGCGTCTACTAGCTTTCATTTGGGTTGGGCTTGGTGTTTTTCTTCATTATTATTACTTTGTAATGGCCAAAGAAGGAGAGTGTGATAGAAAGGGGTTTTGTTTGGGTTTGCAATTAGCATTACACACTTTGAGCCCTATTTTGAAGTCACATTCTGAAAACGAGGTGGGAAATGGTGAATGGAATGTCCAAATCTAAGTTAGCCAAGCGAAAGTGTACTGTAGGAAATTGTAATGCAGAACTAAGCGTCACAGAAATAATTTCTCAGTTGAAGTCAGCTTGTTAGGTTGAAGAGTTTATATTAAAATAGAGAAGCAAAACGTAATCATGTGCTGTTTACTCATTTTCAGCAGAAGTTTCATTAAGCACGCTTTATTTCATAAGTACTTGGAAGTGAGGTTTCACATCCTTCCCGAGTCTTTTGTAATATGAGCTCTCTTTGATATGCTTAAATATCCAACAGTCTCCTTTTCCAGCAGCAGTTTTGTCATTTTGCTGTACAGAAAGTATTAGCACTACAGGATCTGTTTTAATGCAAAAAGATCATCTTCTATAAGGGTGTAGTGGAGGGCATTAAGATGAGAACCAGCAATAAATCACTTTACTTGGTTATTTTCTTGCACTGCTTCTGTTTGTATTTTCTTTAGGTTGAACATACAACCCCATTAAATGTATCGAATCTATTCTGGAGTTTCTTTAAAAGCTGGAAACTGCAGAAACACTAGTAAAATTAGTTCCTTGTCAGCAGGTTCACTGTGAACACATAACAGATGATGAATGAACTTGCTAAAGTACATTGGGTTTAGTGTCCTACTTTACCTATTGTTGAATTTCCTCATTCTTATCTAGTATTTGTTGGCATCTACACAGAATTTAACTTCTTTGATAGTCATGTAATAACAAAACCAGTATCATTGTCGTGGTTGCTGTTGTGTCCAGACTGGTGGGTGTGCTGAAGACTTTACAGGCCCCAAGTAGAAGATAACTGGCTTTTACTTAATTACTACTGCATATATACCTTGTTCTTAATCATTTGGCCTTGATGTGTTTTACCAGAGGCATCTCAAATGAGGAAGTTCATACACTGAAAGGGAAAGTGATTTTCTGAAGGTCAACCCACCAGTCAGTGCAGCATCAGGAGTACAGGCCAACGGCATGGAAAAGCCTAGGAGGATGTGGGTCTGTCTGTAATTCTGGTTTTGATGGCTCTAGTGAATGAGACATTGAACCACACACTGAGTCATGATGATAGAATAAAATGCTAAAGACTGATCTATTTATTGCTCTGCAACTATCTTCTGCTGACAATAACACAGACCTCATGTTGCATGTTTTTTCAAGTATGAAACTGTAATTAAAGGTTTGTTTCGTAATGCACGTGGCTTATCTTCAGGAAAGAGAAGTGGTGGTTATATTCATGTGCTCCACACTGAGCCTTCAGAAGATTCAAGCAAACCCATTCGAAATTTGTAAAACAAATATAAAGAATTAATTTGGCTTCAAGTACAAAGTTCCTCTTGGTTTTAAAAGCAAAACCATAAATTATGTGTATTAGAGATTCGTTAGCTTTCTCCCCTTTCATAACTTCCTGGAGAATTTATGGGCAAGTACTAATCTCCCAGATCCACACTGAGCCTTCAGAAGATTCAAGCAAACCCATTCGAAATTTGTAAAACAAATATAAAGAATTAATTTGGCTTCAAGTACAAAGTTCCTCTTGGTTTTAAAAGCAAAACCATAAATTATGTGTATTAGAGATTCGTTAGCTTTCTCCCCTTTCATAACTTCCTGGAGAATTTATGGGCAAGTACTAATCTCCCAGATTTAGGTTCTGCATATAAAATGGTTAAATCAATGAGTTTCTTTTTCATACTGTTGAAGTGCTCTAACATTATTGTGCTTGATATTTTAAAAACTGTCAGTACATGATATACAAGATCATTACACAAGAACAACACAAAAATATTCTTTTTCTGACAAAATAAAGAGACGTAAAATAAGGCAGAAAATAAGAGGAATAAGCTAAAATAAGGCAGAAAATAAGGCTGCAAGTTAAATTACTGGCTTAATAAAAACAAATTTAAGCTTATATAGAAACTTTTAATATGAAAAAAGCCAAACCAAAACAAAACCTGAGAAGATAGTTGTGAAACAACTGATGCATGAAGTTATGTCTGAGGCATTTAGAACATCAAAACTATTAAGTAGATCTTAAGCTATCCTCATAGGAGATGATAGCCTTGTCAAAGTTAGATAGCTCTTCCCATTCATCTGCTCAAAATGATTGTGAAATATTTGGACTGTAATGGGAACGGAGGACTGGAGAACTCTCATGTAGTGAATACAGTGCAGCTATTATTAAGATTTATTTGATGTTTTACATCACTGGATTTTAGATGAGTAGTCATTAAAATCACAGGAAGAAGTTAATTGAGTTTGTCGTTCTCTTTGTAGCAATGAAATAGATTTCTCCTGCTGCCTGAGAGGTTTATGATATGTAGAAATACTGTTAGCAAAGAAACTATGTACTTTAGAAAGTTACCCTGTTGACAAATGTTCTTGATATGACATCTCTCTTTATTGGATTCCAGGACTTAAAAAATGTAACACAAAATATGGACAGTCCAATGAATCATAATTTGGGAAGAAATATATACAGAAAGTAGTTTGTGTTGGCTGCGTGGGGTAGATAATGTCTTTATAAGGGAACACACAGGAGCACTTAGGACTGGCAGCAGATTTAGATGAATACTTTCTTAATTGCATGGTTTTAAAATAAAGGACATGACACAAGTGGTGTCAGAGTATTCTAGCAAGACGTTTCAGAAGAGTATTGCACAATTCCAGAGCTTCAAGGTGGAAGTATTTAATCATACTTGCTGTTTTGAAATATTTTGTTATTCGAGTCAAAACTATAGATATGAATAAATATGAATGGAATTATATTTGGATGTGGATAATTAACTTAGAAGATTTTTTAGTTTGATAATATTTTTAAAAAGACATTTACTTACTTAGATGTAGATCAAAAGGATATGTTCAAAATGCATAGAGAAACATTTTTAACTTCCATGCCTTTTTGATTTTGCTTTCAGTAAAATTATCAGCTATATATGTCATAGTAAAATGTTGTATTCTATTTGGGAATATTTTTTATTAAAGAGTATGTAAGCAGCTCTTAGAACTAGATTTGTCACAGTAGTCACCAGCGTAAATCCGTTTTCTGGTTTCCTGATGAGGAAAAAAGTGATCAGTTCTGTAATGTTCTCTCTGGTGTTTTGTATTTTATATTTACAGGTGTTCCTTCCATTTTTCAATACCCATTTCTTTTCACACAAATGCTCGGATTATCTGTCCCTATAAGGTTGCTGTAGTGAGTTTACTTCCTCCTGACACCAGTTACATATGTAGAGTGCAACCTGTTGAAGCCTTGTCTCTGCGGTTCATACAGTCACCAGAAACCAAAATAAAACCTTATCCTTCTGTCATAACGTTATACCTTTTAATTGGTACATCTTGTGCAATTCCTTCAGTGGGGATTTCCCTTTCTTTCCTGTAAACTGAAATCTTTCATGTAAGCAGTGTTTAGACATACTCTTTTGTAAAACTGATCTTATCAGGATTGTACAGAGCTTCCCACTTTTCTACAGGGGTTAAGGAGTGCTCACCACAAATGGTATGAGTATTTCAACTGGGAAAAGGAGGTATTTTCAAAATGAGGGTTTTTATAAAAGTCTTAGTATTTGAATTTTTTAAAATGGAACAAAGGCCATTGTATTTCCATGAGGACCGTATACTGAGAAGCATATGTGGAGTTAGACAACTCCCTTTTAGAGATGTAAGGAATCCCTTGTTAGTTTATTATCCATTATTATAATGGCTAATAAACAGGCTTGAGTATTTTGTAAGTTTTATTGATGTTGGAAAATGATTCATTGAAATGTCACAGAAATAGCCTTATAAAACTTCAGAAATATGTCTCATTGTTATGCCTTACTCCTCCCTTCTTTACCACCTACCAACCTTCTGCTAGTCCACTACCCCACTTCATCTGTATTGTAATGCCACAACATGACAAACTCATACGAGACTTGCACGATGAAAATTTTAGCACTGAAACTTAAGAAATACAAGAAATGGCATTGCTTTTTATTTGTGTAATGTTGGTGTTGTTCTGTTGGGTTTTTGTTGGGGGTTTTTTATTGGGTTTGATCTCAGATATATTAAGATTAGAATTGGTTGAGAAAAAAATCCAATTTTTTATTCCGACTCAGAATGAAAACTAGTGAATTTGACTTATTTTCAGGGGTGAGAGTGGTGTGGGGGCTGAAAAGATATGCCAGAAATGTTGAATAATTGTATTCCATTGTAAGCAATAAAGCAGAATGGTGAAGGTGGCTCTTCCTCACCTCTTGAGAAGATACCTGCAAACCTGCTGGGAAGGAGTGGGAGAGAACAAGAACTGTAAAAGAAATTCCCTTTCAATATGTTAATTCACATGGAACTATACAGAAAAGATTAAAAAAAGATAAAATTGTATTGAGCCTGCATGTTATCAGCTGATTTGGAACGTGGTTATATGGTGTTCCCTGCCACTAAGACAAAGAAATACCAGCAGAAGCAACAGTTTATGGTTCTGTTTTCTGACCAGCCACTAGTGAGAGATTTTCCCAGTGCTGAGGATCTGGAATTTCAAGTTTCATTTCACACTCCAGGAAAAAATGTTGAATTTGTAGAAAATCTCCTATTGCAGCCTTTGATATTTCTTCCTGCTACCCTTTCCAGCTTTTCCTGACATTCTTCAGCCCAGCCCCTGTTTCGGGCTGTCACTCCCACCTCTTCTCCTGCAACCCAACTGCTACTATATTTTTCATCTTACCATCCTAATTCTTGCCCAATTCATCTCCCCTGTGCATTCCCACTTACTTGTTACCCAAATCTGCCTCTTCCCCTTTCTTCTCCTATGCCTGTTTTCCTGTTTTCATCACTCACAGGCTCTGCAGGCTCAATTCCAGGCTACAAGTTTCACCATTTTCAGTCTCTCCACGTAAAGCACTTTGTTCCTCTCCTTGATCATTCTAGTTGCCCTTTTCTGTACCTTTTGTAACTCCACCTTGTTGTCAAGTTGCAAAAACCAGAACCACACCTAAATGGGGGACACCAGTGTTTTATGTAGAGGCAGGAAGGTGCTCACTGCCATGTTCCTGATGCCATTCCCAGTGATGTCCATCAGCTTCTTGGCTTCCTTGACTGGTCCTGTGCATTGAGCTCCTTCAGGACTGGCAGTGGCAGCTCCAAGATCTCTTTCCTGATTTGTAATGACAGGATCTGAGTTTACACTACTTTTCTACTAATCACTTCACATTTGTCTACATTTAGGCTCTTCTGCCACCTTTTTGACCACTTCTGTAAAGTCTTAAGGTAGTTCCTCATTATCAGGGCACCACTTGGCTACCTGAAAGAGTTTAATAGGATCCTCACACTTGGAGATGTCACCACCTTCTCATTTCTCTGGGTCATTGATGAAAATGTTGAATAAAATCGGTTCCAGTAAGGATGCCTAGAAGAGATCACAGATCCTACTGCTTAGTCCTCTCCAATTTTCAGTACATAAAAGAATCTTTCCGTATTCCTACAGAAATATGATTTTTAATGATCTGTGAAGTGGAACCTCCTACACCTCAGCTCCTGCTTGTGAGGAAATCCTTAGAAATGTTAACTTCCTCAGTAATAATAATAAGATCTGAGCAAATTTTAGGTTTTTTTTTCATTCTTGCTAAGCATTTAATGTGCCCAGTTTTGTATGGGGATGCCAAGTGTCAAACCCACAACATGATGGTGTCCTTTTCACTGCCAAATATCTGATACTGAATATTCTTTAAATCATTATTTACAACACAATTTTGCTAATCTTTGTAATTCTTACTGTATGTCTCGGCCTAATTTAATCTCAGAACTGAGTCATATCATGTTTGCTGGATTTGATATCAAAACATACATACTAGACATCTGGCTCAGAAAATTATGGGCTGAATACTTAAAATTTCACAGTATTTTACTTTCTGAAAATTGCTATAATTCTGCCCGTAATTTCTTTTAGTAAGTTCACACTCTAGGAAGTGATGTAAAGGATTAAAGGTATGAAATTTTGAAAACATAGTTTGGGAAGAGAGTGAGCTAATTTACAGTGATAATGTGAGGTTTAATTAATTCAGATGAAGCATCATTCTTGGAAATTATTCTGGCCTAAGGGAGGTCCAGGAATCCTTACAAAGTCATATATTCTTGTATAGTTTTATAAGGGCAGAGAGTTTAGAGGGGCAAAGAGTATTAAAGGATCTTTCTATTTGCTGAATTGTAGAAAATCACACCATCTGAGCAGGACAACTTAATTCACATTTTGTCCTGCATTTATAATTCTTCTTCATGTATCTACCAGATAAAATACATGGTGATCCTTCCCTGCTTCCATTCTCTCACTCTACCCACCCCAGAGCATAATTCTCTGATTTATGGTGGTAACTAGCCAAAGGATCTAATCAGGGAGCTGTACAGAAACTGAGACTTGTTCAAGTCAAGTCTTAACTCCTGTTTGGCCCCTTCTGGCAGGTCTCCACGGATGGCAGGGAGATTGCTCCATGGCCTTGCTGAGCTTCGCCAGGAACCATTGGCAGGATGCAGAGAGCAGATCCTCTGAGAGAAAATCATTAAGAGCAAACAATGCTAATTTGTGTTGTGAACAAAAACGTTCAAAAGCTAGGAAGAAGTTCAAACATTTTTAACTGCGCTTTGAGAAATATGGCAGGAATACTTAACTTTCTTTGCAGTTTTCCTGTGAACTTTAGGAATAATTTTGAGCCATCTGAGATCAGTAGTTTGTGTTAATATACTCTTGAACTGTGAAAACACTTGGGTAACTGTAACTGTTTACTTTTAAAGATTTTGTTATATTTTCAGTAACACGGGTCTGCAGAAAGAGGCTGTGTAAATAATGGCATTCGTATGTGGATGAAAAATTACTTTATTTGGAACATTTTGCATGAAGACAGGAAAATAATGTATGGGTAGATGCTTTTGGGCTCGCAGGTAACTAATGTTCTAATCTGAGGGCCAGTTTTGTCATAAGGTTTCATTCAATGTATGAGGTAACCAGCAATACCATTTCTTAGAAGAGATGCCGATTCACTGTTACAGCATTTTCTGGCATAAACTGACCCAGTGTTTAGACATGTGAGTAGGTGTCCTGATTTCTTAGAAACACAGAGGCCCAAGTGAAAGAAATTAGGCAAAATGAGTACCTAGAGAATAAGGACATTTTTGTTCAGGTGCCTAAAAATCAGCTTGCAACTAGTATGTTAGACAAATTTCAGGCTGTTTGTCTTTCTGCTGTAGGTTTTCCATTTATACACTTTTCTTTAGCTTCTGACTCTCATGAGTTGATATCCTATATTTGCTTGTTGAATAGTGGTGTAAAACTGGTATTCACTCACTAAACTTCCAGTTCAACAAAGCAAAACAGATTATTCTGTGACTTCCTTAGAAGCAAGGGGCTATCATTGGAATGGCATCCCTGAGTTCTTGTCGTCACCAGGTTCCAGAATATCCCCTAGGTATCACTGATGGCCCTCTTCAAGTTCAGGCAGACAATGTGGTGTTTTTAATTCAGTTTGGTGTTGGATTCCAGAGATCTTAAGTATTTTTTACTTTCTTATTCCTCATTTCATAGGCTATTGTGCACATCTGAACAGTAGAGTCTGGCCTAAACATTGTATTTCAGCCTTTTCTATGTCAATCTCAGTGTTGAGGTATGTGAAAGGGGGAGAATCGTGGAATGGTTTGGGTTGGAAGGAACCTAGTGAGCATCTAGTTCCAACCCACATGCCATGGACAGGGACACCTTCCACTAGACCAGGTGCAAAAGCCACAACCAGTCTGGCCTTGAACACTTGAAAAGGACCATCCACAATTTGTCTGGGCAACGTGTTCCGGTGACTTGTCACCCTCATTGTTAAGAATTTCTGCATAACATCTAATCTAAACCTACCTTCTTGCAGTTTAAAGCCATTTCCCCTTGTCATATTACTACATGCCCTTGTAAAAAGTCCCTTTCTAGCTCTCTTGTAGCCCCTTTAGGTACTGGAAGGTGCTATAAGGTCACCTCACAGATTTCTCCAGGCTGTCTCTCAGCCTGTCTTCACAGGAGAGGTGCTCAGCTCTCTGAGCATCTTTGTGGCCCCCTCTGGACTTGTTCCAAGAAATGCATGTCTTTCTTATGCTGGGGGCCCCAGAGCTGGGTGCAGTACTCCAGGTGGGGTCTCACAAGGGCAGAGTAGAGGGTGAGAACCCTCGACCTGCTGGCCACACTGCTTTTGGTGCAACACAGGATACAGTTGGCGTTCTGGACTGTAATGCACATTGCTGGCTCACGCTGAGCTTCACATCAACCAACACTCCTAAGTCTTTCTCCTCAGGGCTGCTCTTAACCCATTCTCCACCTCGATTGTGTAAGTTGAGATACATGACCAAATGAAAAGATGGAGGTTCGAAAAACAAAGACACTTGTAAGAATTGCAAGTCATAGTTGAAGCTGTGACTGGTTGAGGTCACTAACTGATAAAAGTGTAGTGACAAAATAAAATATACAAATTCTTTAATAGAGTTAAATTAGCAGAGTTCTGTAAACAGAGTCTGTGAAAGCTTTTGTGTTGTTCACTTTTTTTAGGCTACCTCTAAAGAAACTGTCATTGTTAGCACACAAATAAAGCAGCCTAAAAGGAGACAGTGATTGAAGTTTTACATTACATGGCTTATGTATTTTGAATATTTTAAACACAGATAATCTGAAAAAGAAAAAGTATGTTTTTAAATAAGTATGTTCCAGGTTTGTAATTGCAAAAAGGAGAAAAGGATGATTGAATGAATTGGTCAACACAGTAAAATTTTCACTAGAGCTCAACTGTTGGATATTTTCCACAATTACTTTCTAAGCAAGAGTAGTTTTTGTAGCTTTTTTCATATTAGTTTTCCACTTTTTTTTTCCTTCATTGTAATGAGCATACAAAGTCTGCAATTCAGATTGCCACAGAACACACAGGTCTATGCTAAATGAGAGATATGCCATGAAGTCTATTAGGGATTTAGATCCCCAAAGAGCCAGACTAAAACAAAAGAGTGGTTGGGGAGGCATTGTGGATTTAGATACATGTTTCTTGAAAGTGTCAGGAGACCAAGTCAAGCAGTAAAATGCCTAATGCTGAGTTAGGCACCTACATTTGCTGTACAATGAATGGAAGCAGACCTTTAAGGATAGGATTTACAACACATAATGAGCTTTAGCAGCAGAATACGTAGGACACTCAGGTGATCTGAACTGCTACATGGAGATGAAACTGTGCCTCTCCTTTGCACATAGGTAGCTCATTCAGGAATATAACTAGTGCATTGTGCCCTATACTCTTCCTGTGAGAGACACTTCCATGTCTTCAGTGAGCAATCCAAAAGCCTGAACTGAGACACTGCATTTGTTTATTTAGTTGTAGACCCCTCTCTGGCTCTTCCCTTCAAGAAGAGCAGGGATGGCTGGAGGAGACCAAGCAAAAAGTAACACTTTTGCATTTTAGTGGTTGGGGCCTGCACCTAGGAATTGGCACTGGTACTGCTCTCGAGGTGCTGAGGACTGCATCTCACATTAGACATCATGTGAGTAGATACTAGAAATAACCCAGGGAGCTAAGGGAAAAGCTGAAAACTTTCTTCCTCCCAGTTGAATGCTGCAAAGTCATTCTCCAGGCTTTTGGCTCTCATTTTCAATCCGTTGCTCCAGCTACACAGTGGTTCAGCTTCATCTCATGACATCAATGGCCCTTACTTTTTCCTTAGTAGGGCTGCAAGCTGCCCAAGGGTAGCTGAGCATTTTTATTATCTTAGTTACTGAAAGAAAGGGAAAGACTGGCACTATTGCTTTCTCTTCCTGACATATTCTGAAATAAACAATACTGTCTCATTGCATTGTGAAAGAAAGAGTTTTGGACTCCTGAAAAGCCTTAGAACTCTAAACCCCTGATAATAGGAGGCTTTTGCAGAATAAAGCACCAGACTTCCAAATATTAGAGATATGAAGTGCTGTCATCAGAATGTGCTGTGTGAATCTTTAGCAGTTTCAAGGACAGTGGTAGTTGTAGATCTCTTTGCTAGTTAGTTGACTTTCCTGAAGCACAAAAGACTCTTCAGCATCTAACTTGGTGCTCTCCCTGCTCACACAGTGGCTGGGCACCTTTTCTGGAATCACCCATAAAAGAATCACTTTTAATTTTATGCAGCAGATACTCAACCAAGGCATTAATAGAAAGTTATATAAAACATCAAGAGTGACAAAGACAGGCCATAATCTGGGTTAGTTTATGTGTCCTTGTAGTACTAGCTTCTGAGGCAGAGCTAACTTTGGCCACAAGATTTAGATGGTTATCTCAGTCTATACTGATGATTACTGTACATTTGCAATTAGCAAGTTGGACTATTATAAGATAATAGTATAATAGGTTCTAATATAAGAACCTTCCTGGCCATTCTGTACTGCGATTTCTTTATCACCTCTCCCAGCCCTCGTGAGCGTCCTGAGGAAGGGACACACATTGCAATTTGCTTCCCAAAAGAGATTTGCACCCTCAGAAAACTAACAAATCCTTGTAAACTGGACTGCGTGGCAGACTGGTGTGCCATTGCCACAAATAGTAATTATGGGCATGCTTGAAGCAAGACTTGCATAAAACTGAATGAAAAGTATGATTCATTTCACAGGAACACTGACCCACCCATTCAGCCATTGACATGTCTGTTGTCTTCTTTTGCTTCTTCTTTTTTTTAAGTTTCAAAGGGAAATGAAATGTCTGAAATAGACCTGCCTGAACATATTCCTCTTCTGTATTTAAATCAATTTGCAAAATAATATTTTGATTATAAGTTTCCCTAATTTCTCAAATGTTGATAACTCTCTGTGTTTCCACCTCTCTGTTTGTGAACTAATGACAAGTATTGCTCAATGGATTAAAACTTCTGTTGGCTTCTGATAAGGAAGTTTTCATCATTTCCAGTCACATTGGAGTATAAGTTGCTAATATTGTTAAGTTCTCTATGTCAAAAAAATTTACATATAGCATTATCTCAAGATAGTTAATTCCTTCTGGAAAGAAATTTGTGATGTTGTACTACTAACCAAGAGACAATCCTCAACCCACTTGAAGTTTGGTTCAAGCATTCAATAACTAGATCTTTACAATGTTGCATATGAGAAAAGGTGCCTGTGGCTACCTATGTCAGACATGTTTGCAGGATTAAAGCAAGAGAGTATTGGGGTGGTGCTAATGCTACTGGTTTATACCAGTTTTTTTACCCCCTTTTCAGGGTTTTAGATCAGTGTGAGCAGGATTCTAATTATGTTTTTCCACATAAAAATTCGCCTGCATCTTCAAAAGCATTTTTGTATTATTTGATATTTGTAGTTATATTTGATTTTTCATGCATGTATTTGCTTTGTCTAAGTGTTACTTAAATTTTAAATTTTGTATGATCAACAGACTAGACAAAATTTTTCTCAGGATGTTGGCCATGACAGCAGCATATGTAAAGAGGGATTTCCATCCTTCAGTGAGCTTAGTGACAACAAGATGATTAGTTAAAAATTAAATCAAAACGAAAAAACCCACTCCATTTGTGATTCTGTTGGAAGAGAAGTATTTCGTAAGGTCCTTAGAAACTCATGCTTGTGAAAAGTGAAACGAGATAGATTAAAATAATGTACATTGTAAGATCAATTGCTGGGTCAGTATGCAGACAGCAGAATTCATAACTTGTGTGGCAGAATATAATAGTGTGTATGGTCAATACTGATATCTCAAGTGCAGCTCCAGTTTACCAAATCCAGCTGATCAAAACAACCAATTAGTCAAAGATGTATTCTTGTCTCCAGAGTGACCTTTACTCTTGTGGAGACCTGATTAATGTGCTTTGGACACCTGTAATGAGGGAGAGCTTAATTATTCGGATTCATCAGCTTGCAAAAGGTTTTGGATGATCCCACATAAGCCTGCTCAATCAGCATTCCTGAACGTGTGCAACCTGCGTGTTTAGCAGTGGTCGTGGTTTGTTTAAGCAGGCACTTTAGCCTTAAACACCAAGATTTTCAGTAATGTTTTCCATTAATTGAAGAGATCCTCTCCACTACACAACTGATTTTTAATGTTTATTTGAGAAGTTTCACTTTATATACTGCAGAAGTTGTTATTAATTATGCATATAGTGCCATAACAGCACTGCCTGTTTACTATAGGAAGATGTGTTCCCTCCCCCAGAATGCTGGCGATCCAAGATAAGTGAGACAAGACAATGAGAAAGCCAGAAAAGAAAAGAAGGGTGTGGAGTGAAACAAGAGACAGATAAGATGGACAAAAAGAACCTGACAGATAGGCCTCTTGCAGGAGTAGGTTCTCACTTTGCCTACGAGGACCTTCCAACTGTTGCCGCACCCAGCTGCGCGCGGTGCGACTCCATGGAGTCACCCACTTCCCTCCTGCTCAGGCAGCACTGCCAACCTTGTGTGTCAGCTTCCCTTGCCCTCCCCAAAGTGTCCCTTCGCTTCTTCTTGTGCCACTCCTTCATGGGGAACGCTCTCCAGAAGGAAGGGAGCCTTGTAAAATAAATTTGCCTTCCTCCAAGCTTCCGTTGTAGAAACACAAGTGATCTCTGAACTAGTGCTAAACTAAAGCTAATAGTATCTTTTTACTGATTAAAGTAAAACTACTTGGTAAGTAAAAGCTGTATGCCCAGCTAATCTGTAGAAATGAACATGCTGCTTGTACACCATCACTCTCACTCCACCATCTGTTTTCTACACATACCTATTATGTTTTGTCTTTAGTGAAGTGTTTTTTGGCTCTTCTAAAGTTGTTTTTAAACTTATACAGCATTGCAGTTAGACACATAAACTTGTAGTTGGGAAAATTATGAAGTAGAAAAGTGGAAGGTTATTTTGACAGAGAAATAAGATTCTGCTCTGAGCCCGAAATAAATTCATCCCAGCGTATACAGCAGATTTGAAAAATAGCACTAAAGAGGTACAAGAAGACTGAAAGCCTTTTGACAGAAATCTGGGAATAATGAACCCAGCAGTTCCTCTTTTATGAAATCTCGAGCCATCGGCATGAGCCAGAGTTTCCATTTCTATTCACCAAGCAGCTTTCTGTCTGAGGAAAACTGGACAAAATTTTCATTGGCTTTTATCAGTGAGATTCCCAGTGTACAACGGTGAATTCAGAGTCCCCTGTGATCACAGACAGCATATCAAGGTCAGATTGCTGAGGAAATGACCTGCTCCTCCTTTTGAAGAACTCTTCTGACAGATCAACCTCTATAGACTTTTACAGAAAAGTAGGCTAAAGCTTTCTATGGAAAAAATATGAATAGAAATACTAACCTGGTATTCTGTCTTTGACAAAACAAAGCCACATCTAGGATTTAGCTAAGTGCATTGGGCTAAAAGAAGCTGCTACAGACTTGGCTTGTTTTCCACCTTTGTTATAATTTTATATATTTCCTTGTTCTTGAGATGGCTGCAGTAGTTCTCCAATGAAGTCTTGTCAGGGAAGACTCTTATAGACCTATGGATGCCACCAAAGCTGGGGAAATTATGGAGAATCAAAATGTTCCAGAAAGAACTTGTGGACTGTTGCAAACAGTGCATCTTAGGTGTTCCACAGGAACAGTAGGAGAGGTACTGAAGCAACCACATATACATGCAAAGTAAATAGTTTGCTCTGCCACTGCATTAGCAAGGAAACCACTTCAAACAACTCTCTCTACCTAGGGAAAAATGTAGTAATAATAAGCAATACCATAAGTCTCCACTCCTTGCCCCAGAGGTTGTCTACTAATCCTTAGGAGCCTTTGCACTCTGCAGGCTTCCTTTTTCTATCCTCATTTGTCAGTGGAAAAATATTTGTATGGGTCAGAGGCATAGTGCAAGTCAAAAAAAAAAAGTATTATTAGAGGAAAAGTGAGCACTTCTCCAATGAATCCCTTTATATATGAAAAGTAAACATCAGTGTATCTTCTCCAAGGAAAACAGGGACCTGTTAAAGAAGCTAGAAATCCCTTCTGCTTGTGAGTCGCTGGTAGCCCATTGTGCTGATGCTCCTAAGAGGGAACTGAATACACTTGAGAGAGTTTTCTTTTCTTTCATTTCAAAAGCATTCTCTGGTTTGAGATCTCCCCATAGCTAATTAAAACAGAACACAGGGAGACATTATTTATGCACCAGAGTGGGAGTCAGAAGATGTATGTTCAGTTCCCAGCCCTGCCACCGACTTCCTGGGTGACCTTGGGTAAGCCTCTTGATGTTGATTTTCAAAAGACCTCTGGGGCCAAATTTTCATACTGAAGTTGGAGTTTCAAAGGAGCTCAGTATCTAGTGATTTCCATGATGTTGATTATGGCCAGAATTTCAAGCAAGCTCAGCAAGAAATATGCTGAGCTCATTTGAAAATCAGGCTCTTAATCTTCTTCTGCCTCAGTTTCCCATCTCTGACAGTGCTGGTATGATCTTCTCTTGTCTGTCCTGATTGTTTAGGCTGTAGCTCTGCAATGCCAGAATTGTCTTTTCATGAATGTGTATAGTGTCTTGTACAATCTTGTTTGATCTCCATTATGGTTTTTAGGCATTACGATAATGATTGTTACACCAGTGTTCTGTTTTAGGAAAAAAAGAAACTATAATCAGAAGAAAGCTTAATTATTGTGTTGTTTCTTGGATCTTGGTGAAGATTTCTTTAGTTTGCTTGGGAGAATGTCATGTGGAAAACATCAAAAGTGGTATTAAAATCAGGATATGTATGTAAGCTGACTTCTCTTGTCCAGTAGGGACAGTTCATCTATCAGAGAAGCCGGTTAGATCACTTTGGCATGATTTGATCTGGCAAGAAACACACTGACTGCCTCTTACTACCTTGTTATCCTTTAGCTTCTTACAGTCCAATTGCAATAATTTTCTGAAGGATATTTTCTGGCACGGAGTGCCTTCCTGCCTCCCTGGTTAATAATGTGATGCTGTTTGTAGTTCTTACTGCACCAGCTCTGTTTGCACTTTTCCCACACTGCTTGCATGCTCTTGCAACATCGTGGAGCAACATAACATTCTCTGTTGGCAAAGGTATGGAGTGCTTCTTCACTTCATAAATGCTGTTTGCTTCCCGGGACCCACTACAACCCATTCCTGAAATTCCAGATCAGCATTGTCAGTGATAATCGAGCTCCTGGTTTCAAGCTCTGTGCTGTACCAGCCAGAGGCCAAACGTAGTAACCCAGGAATGCATGATTGCAAAGACTGTCACTTCCCAAGGAACTCTGCTTACTGCTAAATGACTGCCCTTTCCACATGCCTGTGGGTGCCACTAACATGGTGACTCTTCCCTGTTTTGTTTTTTTTATATATTTGTCATATATGGGTGGCCAGCACCCCAAGCAGCTGAAAGTTTGGATGCAATCATTTCCTATGTTTACAAAACCGGCCTACACTTGGCTGCTGTTTGCCAGATTCCCCTGTGCTCCCCGCCTAGAAATAGCTATTATTCAAGTATGTGCCCTTCGAAGAGCCCTTTTGATACTTTATATGTTTTCCTTTAAATGAATTGGAATGCTGTTCCACGATCAGCTCTGCAGAGAACAAACTAGCAGGACACCTCTAGGAAGTTTATGGTGGCAGCAGTTTTTCAGTTAAGACTGAGTGGGTTTTGTCACGGGGAGAGCTTAACTGTGCCATTTGTCTATAGCTAGCATCTGCTGTTGTTGTGTTTTTTAAAAGATAGAGCCCCTTTATGGTCTTTACTGAAAGTGTTTTTCAGTTTCTTAATCTAACAAATAATTTTCTAAGTTCTAGTGTTGGTATATATGCCATATCAAGGTGGTATTTGATCCCAGAGAGCTGTACCTGCCAGTGCTGGTATCTGCAAATAAAAGCTTGGAATCAGGGAAACACTATAGATGGTTTGGGTTCAAGGGACCTTTAGAGATTGTCCAGTTCCAAAACCCTGTCATAGGCAGGGACATCTTCGACAAAATCAGGTTGTTCAAAGGTATGTTCAACACTTTCAGGAATGGGGCATCCACTGCTTCTCTGTTCCAGTGTCTCACCACCCTCGCAATAAAGAATATCTTCCTCACACCCAACCTAAACATACCCTCTTTCAGTTTAAATCCACTGTCCCTTGTCCTGTCGTTGCAGGCCCTGGTAAAAAGTCTTTCTCCATCTTTCTTAGAGTCACCCCTTTATATACTGATTCAGTCCTTGAAGGACTATTCCTCCACATTTTTACTAGCTGCAGCTAAATGTGTAGAAAAGGAGGAATCTTTAATCTTGTAATTACCTGTACAAACCAGAGAGCCCCAGTAACACTGACCTAACCTAAATTCTGAGTTGCAAGACTGTGCTTGATTTCTGATGTGAAAGGAGCATTGACAAAACCAGGCTGTGCCTTACCTTCTCTGTTGTGGTGATTCCATAGTGTAGCTCTGTTGTATTCAGTTTTGATGTCCTTCCTTAATTAATGCAGTTTGATTGTTTCACTTATATTAAGCTATATATTTCAATATATAAAATCTTGCTCTTTCTCAGTATATGTGTAGGGATTGTATGTGTTTCTGCAAGAGCTGATGTGCTAGCCAAAGAGTGCAAGGAAAGTTAATAGTTCCTAAAGAGATAACTATAACATTATTCTATTCTGGTAATAACTGTAAGATTAAAATAGCAAGTGTAATGTTAACTTTGCTAGAAAGATGAAGACTGTGCAGGATGCCATGTGATTTAACTATGTGCTCATTATCCCTATTAGGTAGCAGAAGTGACACTGCAACTGCTGTCTCCTTAATTCAACGTTAGCTTCCCTTGTTCCTGCTCTGCTGTTTTTGTTTCTCTTGCTGTGTGCATCTGTGCTGAGGGTATTCAAGTCCTTTCTCTGTCCCAATTCACTCCCCTATTAAACCTGATCTGGAGATGAAACTGTAGGCATAGATAGACCTTGAGAATTTAAAAGACTTTGCCTCTTGCTTGACCTTAGTTAAGCCCCTCACAATCTCCCCAGTACGTTTGCCATAAAGCAGTCATTTCCAGAATGTCTGTTATCTGCACTGTGCAGAATGTCAAGGTGAAATCTGAAACACACGTGTTGCTGTATCAAAGACACCTATAGAATGATAATAGTTTTCTGATGCATGTAGCATTAATGAAGATGCACTCTGCCAGTTATACTCCTGGCTGAATTTGCAGAAAGATGTTTAAAATAAATATCAATCAGACTTAAAATTAACTAGCAATTACCATCAGAAGCTACTAGGCTGCTGCAGTTATAATCCATGAGTATTTATAGCTCAGGGCTCTGGCATTAGATATTTTCTACTGACTGCCATTCAAGAAGTCTAATCTTACCTCACGGGACAGGTTGAGAAGAATAATTGTTCAGCTGTTCCTAACCCATAGAGTGTTATGTTTAGCTGCACCAGCCTCCTGTGACATTGTTTTGGAGGATGCTCTATAAATTTGGATTAGCAACACTTTTTCTTTCTTTTAGGGAACGGCTTACTGAGGATTATTATAGTGAAGAGCTGCTCAGTATGCACAGCATAGTTCATGCAGAATGTATTAGTAGACACACATGCAATATGCCACCCTGCCTTAACCTAAATGAAAGCCTGGCAGTTCTATGATTGAGCAATAGTAGATCTGTAAGTTCCTCTTTGAAAAAACAAAACACAACAAACCTCAGTTTTATTTCTTAACTTGTTTTGATATGAATTAAATGTTGATTTTTCCCCCTTTTCTCATTTGTTTAGCAAAGAAGCACTATTCCATAAATATGACTTACCAGAAGATGATCATGTGTTCTACAGTGCAAGTGTTAGTTTTCTCAAAATAAACAACCAGATATTGTGCAATTACTAGAAGATACTGTTTTCTGTGTTGTATTACTTGCTTTTAGTGTGGAACTGATGCATTCACTAAGAATGTATTTGGAAACTGTTCTTAGCCTTAGTTACTCAGGGGAAAGCAGTGTGGTCTAATGGGACAGACAATGGTCTAGCACACAAAATGTGTGAGTGGTTCCAGACATATTCCAGCTCTGTGCCTCAGTTTTCCACCAATGAAATGGTTGTGGTAGTCTAATTGACCTCTGTTTATAGTGCTTTGTGTTCAAGAGAAGAAGGAATTGGGTGTTAGTACTTCCACAAATAATTTGTTGCTTTAGGAAAATTCCTCCTCTAAGGAGGTTACTGGGGCCGTGGGCTGGTGACCAAAGGCAGGAGCAGAGCAGGAGATGTAGCCCCAAGCAGGTACTCAGCCTGTGCCCAGAGCAGTGACAGGCTCTGAGATGCTGCTGCAGTAATGACTGTGACATGCAGACCAGCTGAGTCTTCTTGCCCATTCCAGAGGCCACTTCAGCAGAAACATTCCAAGCAGTGCAAATAATTCAGAATAACTGGAGTGGTAAAGTTTATATGCAAAATACAGAAAAAAAATATTTCTATAGAAAAAGCTTGGGAAATGAACACAACTTCCCTCTTTATATATCTTAATAATAAAGCTCCAAAAGGTTATGTGGATATATACACAGTGCTTCACTGCACACTGAATTGTGATCAGTTGATGTTATATTTCTAAATGAGGTAAATTCATGTTGGAAGCAGATAAGAGTTTTAGAAAGTGCTCTGAAGGATTGAAATGCGTCACTAAGAACAGAATTGCAAATGCTGTCTTCATTAATATTAATTTTGAAATAAAATATCTCACCTAAAAGTTTCTTTCAAGTGCTTCAACACTGGACTTTAGGGGGTGGAGAAAAGAATAATTTGTCCCCACCATTTTGTTTTCACTTTTTCTTATTTGCACTCAAGGTTTTATTCAAAAGTGATATCGTACATCTGTCTTTTCCTGGTAAAGAGAGGCAGATGTGCCTCTCCAGCTTCCTTTGGGGGAAAGGGGCAGTAGGGCTGGTTTTCTGTACTACAAACCTGCCCATTCCCAAAGGTGAGAGATTGCTCTTTCCTGTGCTTTCCCTGCAGTTTGAGTACTGCTGAGTTGGTGTCATCCTTGCCAATCACAAAATCAACAGGATAATGTTCAGGGATTACAGCTTCATAAATATTCCTACCCAACATCCTACCAACATCCCCAACACATGACAAACTCCATGCATCTCTAGTCACCACTCTCACGGCACCAGGGCACATAATTTTAAGGTGTTTTTAAGGGTGTTTTCAACACAGCTGTTTAGGATAGGAAACAGTGAAGTCCTTGTCAAAAAGTTTTGTGAGGAACATGTGAAGAGACATTGAGACCATAATCTGAATGATAATCTTCTAGAGGTGTGATCATTTGGGGTATCTTGGGGCCTTTCTGCTCGCTGATTCCATACCAGCATGTTGGATGGACCTGGTCTGTTTGCCTGATCACTGCTCTTTTTGTCTTCTGTCCCTCTGTTACCCCAGAACAGTTCTGTCCATGAGTGTTTTCTAGAAGAAGCTTGTTCCTCTTGAAAATCTGCCACCACTTCACTTTTTCAGAAGTGAATGACTGCAAAAAAGCACAAGTGACATACTGAAATGGACAAAGTGACCCCCAGCCATAGAGGTTACAAGATACATGATGTTACCTTTTGTTCAGAGATGTCATAGACATGGCTTCTGCTTGTGGAGAACACTTGACATGCATTGTTCTGAGAAAACTTGAGTCAGATTTACAGAACAGACCATCCAAGGACTGCTAAGGACTCAGGCATAAATGGATGTGACTCCAAACCGCTGTTAATACCGACAGCTGTCCTCTCACTACTCCTGCCCAGAATTAACAGTGCCTTCCTCAAGTCCACTGTAGAAGTGGATTAGGCTAAAGAGCCAAAAGGCACTCCTAGTGCAGAATAGGAGCGTCCACACAGTGACTTCATGCCAAGTAGTTAATGCATTCTGCATTCACACCCTCGCTTATTTTGCAACAACTTCCCTGTGTAGGCAAGCCCTACATGTTCATGTCATTTGATGGTTAGCATTGCATCAGTGACATTCCAGAATCTGACCACAATGTTAGTAATGGAAAGTGGTTCATCTTCTAATGAAATGGTAGGCTTTTTTTTTTTTTGGGGTTGCATCTTTTGCAACTTTTTCTTTCATGTGTCTGGAGTGAATGTCTTCATTTTTTAAATGTGTGTGATATTCTTCTCATCTCCAATATATGAAATGATGCTCTCTAAGCGTGGAAATTACCTTTATACATTATACTACATGAAACAGTGATTGCTCAGCCATTTTTTCTTTTGAAGAGCAAGAGAAAGGCCAAGTAATAAAAATGTTCTTTACATATATTTGCAATTTAGTATCTTTGTCTGATATATTTTTCCCTCATAAGATATTCTAGTTTTCCTCTTGCTTTGCTCACACTGTGACATCTGTGATGCTTTTGCTCCATTGTCACATGCCTGGCATACTTTCACATGGACCTAGAGTTTCCTGGTCATTTAAGCAGCCAGTTTATCAGTTTGGTTTATTTACAGCAAGTCTTTGGTGCTTAATTTGCTTGTTAAGTTTACATGCCATCGTGGGTGATGGTAGTTAAGATGGAAGAATATGGCCACCTTAGATTTTTCCAGAAACAGTGGCTGCTCTGAGGTTACTGATGAGCCTTTGTGACATCTTTCTAGGTAATCTTCATCTCCCCCAGGAGTTTCTTCAGTCTGAGTCTAGGCTACAGTGATGAGGAAACTGCAGCTTGAAATGTCATCTATGAGCTTTGAAGTGTGGATCTCTCATGTTTCTTTGCAGTAACAGAGGGAGCAAGAAAGCTGCCTCTGTGTTTGCCTACCAAACCATCTGTGTTGTGTGGTATATAATCAAATATCCTTTCTGTTCACATTTCTAAAGAGACAGCTTCCACTGCACAATAGTCTGAATTTCCCAAAATCTAAAGGCAAAGCTCATGTCTTACCTCTCACTTCGAATAGTGTGTGAGCTGAAGGTTTCACAGTTTGTTTTGCTGTTTTTTTTCCCTAGGATTTGTAGTCACATTTTATTTATTAATACATCAAAAAGAAAATTGTATCTAGTTGTGTCTTTCCATCTCCTTCACTTACGTTTCTGTAACATGTGTCCCATAACATTTCCATCAAACCAGTTTCTCATCATGTTAAGGTCATTCTGGAAAACTAGCATCCAGCAGCTCTACCCAGTAGTGATAAAATGGGAACAGTATTCCCATTTGGAATAGTGTATTTTAAAAGACCTGTAGCTTAGTGGGACAAAATACTGTAAAATATGCAAGTGCTATGAATTCGATGGCATTAAAGGAATTTTTAGAGGATTGACACTATCCTTTCCCTCCCTCCCCCACTGTTATGTAAAGGAATGAACAATTTGCTTATTTGTTCATCTAATTTGTCTTTCACACTACAGGAAAATAAGAATGGCTTATATTTACAGGATTGTCATTTTATTTTGGATTGACCAAATGCATGTCTATGTGCTTCTTACATAGGTATCTGTCAAACAGGTCACATACAAGGGATTTGGTAGTAAATTACCAGCAAGTTGCTTGGCCTGGGCAGGAGCAAGTAAATTTGCAATTGCAATCTGGAGCAACATGTTAGAGGCCACCTTCCTTAGATCAACTTTGTATTGCAACACCAGCAAGTAATCAAATTGTAATGTACTTTAATGCAAAGCCTAGTTTGGCTTGGTTGGCAAATTAAACTATTGCATGCCTCTGGCAAAAGCAGAAAGCCTTTGAACTGTTTGACTGCAGCTGTAGCTTGCACACCTTATTTTCCCTCTTAAAAATCAAATTAAACTGTAACCTGCAGCCTCTGCAGTAATTTTCAAGGAAAATTAAACTGTTGCTAACCTTTCTAGCAAAGATAACTGTCTCACATCAAGCTGAAAGGCCCAGGCCGAAATTCCCCTCCAAGTTTAGATAAATTCATTGGAGGAAAACTCCAGGGCTTATTAAGTACAAAGATATTACCTCTGACTCAGGAAGTCCTTGGCCACAAATTGCTAGAGACTGGGAAAGTTTGCCAGGAAGGCATTACTCTGTGCTTCCCCTCTTCTTTCACTCCTACAGTATTTACTGCAGATCCATCCCATGGGAAGGACACTGGACAGTTTTTCCAGTCTGCTTCTCTGGATCTGAAGGCTAACCCAAATTCACAGCAGTAACAGGAATGCTGAACTACTCCTAAGCATTGCCCATGGTGGTCTCAACAGTGTCAGTTCCTTCCTTTAGACTTGTCCCTGGCCTTTCCTCACCCTAGATGCCTTCTGACTCTAAGAACATAACTCTTGGATGTGATGATGTCCTTCACCTCCCCCACCTTTCATTATTTTTCATGTCCTGCTGGCAGGAACACTTGGCATTTGACTTGCCCTCACAACATTCATGTTTTTCTTGGAGCTCTCAGAGATAGGATTTTTCCCAGCCTGGATGAGTTGCTGTTATTTCTATGGAGTCAGCAGTACAATAGACCCTCTTGGGAGCCAGGACCTTGTCTGTCTGGTGGCTCAGCCTTACAAAGACTCAATCCCACACGCTTAACGTTACCCTTTGATTTCCAGGATTAGTGTCTGACTGGTGGCAGGTGAGAAGACAGAACAGCCCTGCACAAAAGGAAAGAAATGAAGTTTACATTGCAAGATGCATTGACTGAGGGCCAGGCTCGAGAAACAGGAATTGAGGAGAGGGCATTGCTGGCACTGGGAGCACAGAGCAGACAGCAGTCTGTTGGTCACAGAAGTGACAGTGACAATGGAGAGGATCTTTCCTGTCATGCTTTTTTGAATGTGTATACTATCCATGCTTAATATCATTCACAATCTAGCAGTTACTGTCTCTGCACTATGGTCTTCTTATTTGTAAAAGTTGGCTTAAAAGTTCTCGGTCTCTCTCAGCAGAGTAGGTAAAAACTGAGCTAAGGCATATTAGTCACAATTTTATCAAGAGATGAAAGTGATATAGATATAAAGTACTACCAGCTTTTAATTAAAAATGAATAAGTTAAAAACAGTTGGCACTAGCAAAATTCATTATGATGTGTTACCAAAAATAGCGACCATTATGAGAACGCAGTTTTATTACAACAGTGGGCACTAATCAGCTGTAAACATCATTGCTGAGATAGCCAGATAGAAAATGTGTTACTAATACTCATAACAGGTTTCAATTGGCTGGAATGGAAAACTAGAAACTGTTAAGATGCCTAAAATATGATCTCTCAGACTACCAAAATAGAGGTATGTACTTCTGTTACTTAAGGCAATGTCTGAATTTCAGGAACAATAACTTAGTGTTTTCTGCATCTGGTTTTAATTTGCAAGGAAAACTCAATTTTACAAAAATGCAACTTGACTTAGCTGAATATGTTTGACCCAGTGTTTTTATTTCTTCTTTCTATAGAATAGTCAGACTTGCAATTTAGATCCTCCAAACTTTTACACATTTCATTTGGTAAAAAATTCCTTTGATTTTAATAAAAAAATCTTCCAATATGAGTTTACAGGTATAGACCTACAGTTTAGAGCATCTTACTGACCAGTTCAGGATGTATGTGTGTGTCTTTTGTGATCTCTGCAAAATGTACTGTCACTGAAAAGAGTTCTATTCCTCTCTCTCTCCTCCTGTAATGTAGAGCACCAAGCAATAACAACAAATCCGTGGGTGGTTTATCTGATTTATGCTAATTTGCTATTGACACGCTTGAGGTATCACTTGCATCATCCCAGTCTTCCATATTTATTATTTAAAATATTAGCTGCTTATGAAAAGGAAATATTTTAAATAATGATTCATTTGTGCTGTGATCACCTCTTGAAACCAGGGCCCCACTCTGGTAGACAGTATACAAAATCATTGCAAATGAAGTGCAACCTGAAGTGTTTAACATAACCTTGCAGCAAGAGGACAATTTGAATCCAGGAAGATTAATATATCCCACCTACAAGGAGTAGGTCTCAACTCATGGAATTTCAACCACTGAACATGAGGCATCTAAATCACCTCCAAAACCAGTATAGGAAAGAAGTTATCCCAGCCTGTGATTTAGCTCACATAATTTAGAGACCTTAGGCCTTCAGGGCAGGCTCAAGCACCAGTACCTAAGCTTGAAGTCATATTTTCAAACTAGGATGCTTACCATAGTCTCCTAAGTTCTTGTGTCTGTACCTAAGTAAGCATACACAGAAGTGATGAGGGAAGTGGTGACTCATTAGCAAAATCAGAATGTGCTGCATAAGACGAATACTCTTCCAGAAGAAGTCACTTTACATGCCTAATGTGAAGTGCTGAGCTTTAGAAGTAAAGTCACAGGCACAAGTCCCACATTTTAAAACTTCATCCACCTTCCCTGGCATCTACATATTGATACCAAAAAAATTCATCCTTTGTAAGCAATCACCTGTCCTAGATCTTGCTAGTGCTGATGCATTCTAATGTCACTGACAAACACAATGCCCTGGTGAACTGGAACTACATGCCAAGTTTATGGGTTGAAACAAAGTACAGTATAGAAAAATGTGAGTTTCCACATGTTTTCCACAGGAAAGATTAGAGCTGCAGTATGTCAAAATTTGCAGAATGGTGATTTTAAGGAAATTCTGAATCTCTTGTTCTTTGTTGGCATTACTCATAGAAAAAAAATCAGTATGATATATAAGTAAAGCAGCCATGCCAAAGCTGACACCTACCAATATTCACAATATTGCTTAGCCTTGCTGTCTCAGTGGGATTTCATCCATTGCTTTGTATTTAAAAAGCTTAATTTAAAAAAAAAAACCACTTTTTTTTTTCCTCCACAAATTGTACTTTCTTCATATACTCTGTGTTTATGATAGAATAAATCTTCTATATGAGCAACCTAAGAATAATATGTGACAGGTTGGGGCTTTTTCTGAAAACTGGGAAATGATGCGAATCTTTTCCTGGTGTGCAAACCATTGCAGTTTTAGTATACACAGTTCAATTGTGCTCACTTTTTCCTTCTGATTTGCAAGTGTTTACCTTTGTTAGGGGGTCTGTATCTGGTGAAGGTATGCTCACATTCTTGGAGATGAAAGCCTTGAAAGTGTTATTGACTTTGGACATTTGAGCTCTTGTTGCCCCTGCATGTACACACATGTTGATTGAATGAGGCCTTAGTAAAAGAAATACCCTCGATGGTTGCCTTAGTATTCTCTTGGTCTTTACAGGAGTAGAATCATAGAATGGTTTGGGTTGGAAGGGACCTTAAAGAGCATTTATTTCCAACCCCAATATCCCATGTCACTGTACCTGGGCCAGAAACATTCCTGAATGCATGGAATATTGGAATGGAAAGAAGGGTAAGCTCTGTTCAGGAGGAAAAAAAAAGTATGGAAATAGGCCTGTCATACCAAAAGGTGCTATGGTGGAGCAGTGGCTGCAGCACTGATGCCAAGGGCACCTCAGCCAGAGCTGTGCTGGCTCACATGGCAGCATGCCTGGCCTGGACTGGGTGTGAGACATTTTGATTGCTCCATGAGTGATGTCTCCTGTTATCATCCGGAAGGTGACGGTATTATACAGGCACGCGGGACTGACCATAGGTTAGGAAACACTGGTCTCTAATAGACGTGGAAGACTGAGTACCAGGGATGCAAAGATTGGCTGATAGTGTGCAGCAGCAGCACAGGGAACCCAGGCTGAGATGCTGTAGAAGGCAAATCATGAAGTAACTCTAAGCCCTCCATGTTCACTTGTATTTCTCACTCCCCCCTTGGCAGTCAAAGCCAACACAGGCCACTGAAGGATGTCATCCTCTCCAAACCCTATCTTGCTACATTGCAAACTAGCCTGTGCAGTGAGAGAGAAAAATGTTCTCTTAGCTTGAGACACGCTGAGGACTGCAGCCCAGGGCACTGCTGGAAAAACATTGCAGAAGTACCCCAAAGAAATGGAAAGCTGTGGCAGGTGTTAAGTTTCCTGTTATTATCAGATAAGGTTCATGCATTCAACTAAAAGCCTAGATTTACAACAGAGCAAAGTTAGCAGAAGATAAAACTATGTGTATACATGTCATTAAGGTTACATTTATATATATATATCCTCCTTAAGCTGCTCCTGTGTCTCAGCTTTTGACTCTGGCTAATTAGTTTCTGTGTGGAACACTGGACTTGCATGCCCCCAGGTACACAGAATTGCTTACATCTTGCTTTCTTCTGGGAAAGGTGGGGACCTGCATCTCCTCCAGCTCTGGGTGGATTTATTCTTGTTTTGTCTGCCCTTCATTCCCTGACGTTTGGCCACCAGGTGTTTTCTGGGAGATGTCAGTATTTCATTCTGTGCCTCCTCCTTAAGGTTACTTCAGTAACATTTCTATTGTCCACAACACTTTTTGTCTTTTGTTTTTCACTAATTATAGTCTTGTTAAAATACAGCAGCATCATTTACAAATGATGTTATGATAAATAGTACAAATTCCTTTTAAAGTATATACAGTACATATACGCTATGTAGCAAATCCATTTATGACATTCAGACCTAAACTGATGTTGAGGGTAGGACTGCCAGATCTGCAAAAGCTCCACCTCATCTTTTATTAGACTTTGGGGACTCATCTAGGTGTTACTGTGTTTTGGTGAACTCAAACAGTGAACACCAAAGGCTTTGCATATCTTCAGGCCACCTTGCTCTCCTTCTCAGCCCTCCTTTCTGGCAGTGTCTATAAATAGACACACACAGAAAGTTGTTACTATTTAAAAATCCACATTTTCAGAAAGATATTATAGTACATTATTTTTTGAAGAGTCTTGTTCAGGGTATGACAGAAAGACATTGTGGCATCTTAGATATCACTGTGAAATAGTGCTTGGCAAATGTTATATTTTATTTGTTTAAGTAATTGGCTAACTATATTAAATACTAAATAAAACTTTTCTTGTTTCCCATTCTAGTTCGCCGTAAATCAGATAATGGTAATGAGACCATTGAACAAATTGATGAAGATATAGCTGTGACTCAGAGTCAGATGAACTTTATTTGTCCCATTACACAGGTATGATATCACTGCTACAATAATCGATTGGGAAATAGTTATTTCATATTCCTCATTGGTTTGTTTATTACAAATCTGCAGTACTTGTTATAAAACAGGCAATATAAACTGTAAGTGTTATCAGAGAAGAGCAACATTGCTTGGGAAAAAAAACAACATGTAAG
>NW_008671024.1:83647-86873 GCF_000695815.1 Acanthisitta chloris
GACTGGAATGCCATGTACAAATAAATGGCAAACACACTTCCTACTGTTTTACATAAAATTTCATAAGAAGCATTATCAGGTCCTTTAAACCAAATCTTATTGATTACAGGTGGAAATGAAGAAGCCAGTGCGAAACAAAGTCTGTGGACATGTTTATGAAGAAGATGCCATTCTAAAAATTATCCAGACTCGAAAGCAGCAAAAGAAAAAAGTCCGGTAAGCTAACAAGAACGTGTGGAAAAGCTATTTGCTTTGCTGTGTAAGTGGAATTTTACTCCACTTGTTCTAGGAAATGTATTTGGATTGGCAAGGCTGCAGGAAGTAATACCTCAATGTCTGCCCAAGTCACAGTCTCCTCATTAGTACTGTACACGTGAAGGAGCTTTTCTTTTTAATGAAAATAACGTGTAAGGAAATATTCAGGAATTGTGTGGGGGACCTACAGCTACTTGTGGTACCTGCACAGCAGAAGGAAAGAGATTTTGTATAGCCAGGAACGACAAAGAGAAACTTCAGCTTCCTAAAATTTACTTGCTGATTTTGTTCCCACTGCTTATGTAGCAAGTCCTGAAGTTAATGACCAAAAAAATCTCCTCTGTGTACCCTCTGCAGTTATATCCTAATACAACTGAGAAATAGCAAAACACGAGTGTTAAAGTGAGAAATATTAAAACACAAATTTTTAAGTAGCACAGAATTTAAGAATGATCAGACAGAGCTTTAAGAGTGATAAGACAGTGCAGATTGTGCAGTTCCTATGTTGCAGTTTCTATATTCCTCTAACAACTATGATGCGGTAAAAGAATTAATTCTTTATATCATCAAAGCAGCCTGCCACTTTCCACAGGGGACATATGTTTTTCAATTAAAAGATGAAACAGTTGAACTTTTAAACCTGGAATTATCCCCAGTAAGTTTCAAAATCAAGATTATTTTGATTCAAGGGAAAAAAAGAAAAGATAATAAAAGGGGTTCTAATACACTTTTTAGAGCAAGTTGAGAGAATATCTCATTTCATCATTGATTTCACATATGGGTTTACACCATATATGCTAGAGCCTCATGCTTTGGGGCTGATGACCTCATGGAAACTTACTATTTGTGGACTTTTTAATAAATGTGCAGTTTGCACATACTCAGGAAGGTCTGTCAGGGACCAGCAACCTGATTTCCCCAAAGATAATGCCACAGGCAGCTTATTTCCTCCATCTGTTGCTCTGGCATTTGTTAGACTCTGCATAGTCCTCCATGGGGGATACAAAGGTGGAGCAGGAGTTTTTATGCCATGCTCCTTCCCAGCTACAGGAAAGCACTGCTATAAATTCAAGCATCATTTGGGATGTCCAGCCACTACCTTACTGTAAAGACAGCTTGAAGGACAAGATGGAAGTACCTTGCTTGTGTTACAAGGTCTAGGGAGAAGAAGTGGAATGGGTGCAATGTCCTGGGAATAACTAGAAAACCAGCAACACAGATGGAGAGAAACTTGGCTGGAAAAATGAACAGGAGCTGGGAAATAGCTCACAAGCTGGAGAGAAGACAGCGAGTGTTCTGGAGGATAGCGAGAGGTTAGGACACGTGCTCAACAGCCCAAAACCACGACAGAAATACCTTCTGCAGTATGGAACTGAGTTTAGTATGTTCATATCTAAATATTTGTGTTGTTAAATCCATCAGGATAATGTTATGGTAGGAGAGATTGTTGCAGTGGATCAAAATTTTCAGCACTGCTGGAAAACAAATAGGGTCACGTGATTAAATTTTACTTTACCTTTTAAAAATAAAAGACTAGAGAAAGTCTAGAGTTAAAAAAATCATGTAAGCTGCACAATAGCTAGCTTTAAGAGCTACCTTATACTGAAACTGAAGTTATCTGTGCAGTCTGAACACTGGCAGTTCTTATTATTGGACTTGTAGCTTACCATTTTTACAGCAGTTATCCCACTGTGCTAGAAAAGCACACACATGGCAATACCTTGGCTTCACTGTAACTAAATTAAGAAGGACTACTTGGTTTTCACTGCCCTGTCTCACTGACCTGCTGTAATTTTAAACTGTGGTCACTTTTGAAAAAACATCATCTGCTGTGGTGGGAAGACCGGCCAGTTGATGCAACAAGATCTGCATTTGAGTACCCCACAGCTACTCGGCTGTGCTCCTGCCAGCAATATCATGTAAGAGCAGGTGTCCCGACAGAGCCGGCTCACTGTCCTGACTCTGAAATCAAAGCTGTTGCTCACTCTGGAGACACAGAATGGCTGTTTCCTCACAAGTACCTTCCTGTTTGAATCCCTGGGATCCCTTCGGTGCCCTTGGCAGTGCACTAGCTGCATGTCAGCCCTGCAGCTGACGTACACACAGCCACCGGTGCTGTGCTGATAGACCTGTCATACACTCCTTTAGGCAACTCTTACGTCTCTTGGTTTGCTCAGTATTTTCCACTGCCTGGAAGGACATGCTAATACTTTATGCTTACAGGAAATGTGGGAAGCTTTCTGAGCACTTGTTATTCATTAATCTGGCAAGCTATTGCTGTATTCAGGTGATAAATGGGAAAACTGAGGCACAGAGCAATTAAATGACTGATCTATGACAAACACAGTAAGCTGTGGACAAATCTGGAGTAAAAGTTATGAGTACTGAGTGTAAATAAGTTCAGTGCCTCAGACAAAAGTTACTCCTAAGAAAGGAAAAATTCAGGAAAAGTGTTATTTCTGACTACAGGTACCATCTGTGTATGTTTGGGCCACTGCCAAAGGAAAATGATCTTTGGTCCCTGGTTATCTTTCAGCCTGCTGTCTTTATCTGGCTGTTTCGACTAGGTGTAAGACATTTTGTATTTGATTATCATCTTGGGGCTGTTAATTTGACCCCATTTCTCCTTTCTGAGCTTTCTCAGTTCATAAAAGGTCAGGTTGATTTTTACACTAACTAGATAGTCCACTGATTCACCAGTCAGTGTTTGCAAGTCTCATTCTATCTGTTTCCCTTGAAAATAATTTCCCTGTTTATCTGTCAGTGAAGATTATACTTCTCCACTGCAGATTACTAAAGTAAGAAGTAGTTACCTGCAGTTTATAGGGGGCTGCAAAGAGAGAAAGCAACACAGAGAGGTGTCCATGCAATGTTGGTATCACTGCTGATGTAGGCATGAAGCAAGAAAGTGATCTACAGGTGAGAGGCTCCATCTCTCACTGTGCTCCTCCTTTCCTTTCCTTTCCTTTCC
>NW_008671025.1:0-5843 GCF_000695815.1 Acanthisitta chloris
ACAATCCTGAGCCCCGTTCCTGGAACGGGACGGGGAATGCAGGGAAAGGGTTGGGTGGCGAAAACGGTGTAGTAAAGCAAAGTCAGATTTCCCCCTGAATCCTGCAGCCAGGCCTAATGGGCACAGATGCTGTGTCGGGGTGCGGAGGAAAGGGGGGAGGGAAAGGAGTTTTGAGGACTGCAGTCTCTGAGAGTGGCATGGGAGGTGAGGAAAAAGAGCTCCAGATTTTTTTCTCCTTCCCCTAGAGTTACTAGGATTGAGATAATGGATCATTAAAAAGGAATAGCCTAATGCAATTAAGTGGTAGACAGTCCCCACTGCAACACTTATCCATTGTTCCTTGCTCTGCCTTCTGCCAGAATGATTCTTGCCTGAAAAGAGAAGTACATTTTAACAAATAGTTCATTTTCCTGGCCAGTTGCATGTGTAGTGTCTCCCGTGCATCTGCTGCTGACTGGCTGCAAATGCAGCATCGTCCTCAGACAGAAACAGGAACTGGGACCCTCTGGTGAGACTCCTGCTGCCATGGGCTAGCGAGCAAGAGCAGCTCAGAGTGGCTCTCACCTGGGTTGTTCTTACAGCAGCAGCAGAACAGGTTTGCTCTCTCACCTCTTGGTCGTCTTAGCTTCCTTCTGATGAGTGTGAAGAAGAAAAATAACAGGTGCCGAGGCAGGACCAGCCCACAACTAGAAGATGCTAGTTGTGGTTCGGGCAGGTCCTCTCACTTCTGTAGTCTGTCTCAACTTTCTCCCTGTCCTGGAGGATAAAGTATTTGGGGGTGCTTAGAGGTGATGCTATTTTGTGGAGTTTTGCCAGCCTGCTCCTCAGCCTGTGCCTGCGGTGTCTGGGTGCCCTGCAGTGCACACACACACGGGCACAGAGGAAGGAGTGTGCCGAGCCTGACCATCCTGCTCTTTGCTGAGAGAGCTCTGAGCAGCTGGAGGGGCTGTAGCTGCACCTGGGCCCTAGGCACATGCTTGTCTGAAATCTGCTGTGTCCTTTCCCCTGGAATCTCCTGGTCTGCAGTGTGCAGAAGAGCCCAGCATGTGGGGAGGCACAGATGCGTTGTCTGCACCGCTGCAAGATGCGCTCAGCACTGGGTGGCTACGGCTTTTCCTCGCTTTGGAGCTTCTCATCACAAGTCTGTATCACGGAGCTTTTCTCTTTCTGCTCTTCTTTCCTCTTCCTTCTTTGTAGACTGCCGCCTGTCCCACTTCACTCTGCATTCTCCTTCATCTTTTCCTGCTTAATCTGTTCTTTCTCCTCAGTTTCTTTTTGTCTAAGTAGACCATGTCCTCTTCAGGCTGTTTCTCTCAACACTGGAGACACAGCCCAGCCCCTCATCTCAGTCAGAGTATTCCTGCCAACTGTTTACAAAAAGTAGCACAATACCCAGGCTGAACGCTGACATAATTACATACCCAGCCAGAGAGTGTAGTAAATAATCCAGCTTTTCAAGCTTTTGCCCAGTGGAGAGTCTCTTGCTGTCTCCTTTGCCCATGGGCTAAATGTATTGTACTTGGCTTGCATTTACTTATATTCTGGAAACACGAAGCCAGCGCAGTCGGTGCAGGCGTGTGTGGTGTCAGAGTGGATGTACATTGTTGTCCTGCACCATATACACCTACTGTGCCTATGTGCACTGTGTGTCTGAATATGTACCATACGGCTCTGCTCCTGGGTTCAGGCTCTGACAGTCGTGCTTGGCGCATGCGAGGGCTGTCAGAGAAGGGACAGCTGCTGAGGTGTGGATATTGTTCCATCAGTGAAGGAAAGATGGCTGTGGGGTGAAGGTCAAAAGCGCCAGCAAAAGCTGCAGGGCTTGGCGCGCAGTGTTTGCACTGGTGAGGGTGCTAGCCAGTTCTCCAAAGATTTGTGTGTACATATGATCGCAGACTGTGGATATTGTCAGCACGGTTGTATTTCCAGTTGTGCTTGTGAGCCTGAGTCTGTCTGCGGTTGCTTTGATTGTGAGTCAGTCTGTCTGCAGTTGCAGTAGCTGTGAATCAGTGTCTGCCTGTAATTATGTGGGTGAATCAGTGTTGGCTTGTTACACTATGAGTGCAAACGGTTTCCCATAGCAGTTGTGAATGTGGGTGTGAATCACTCTACAGTCCCTCTGGATGTGGTTTTGAGTAGAGAGATGCAATACTGGGATTAATTTTGTTTTGATGAGGAAAAACTGTCAAGCGGCTTCTCATTTTGAAAAATTAAAGCTGGGTTGGGAGTTGGGCACAGACCTTATTTCTTCGTTACCAGCAGATTCACTTATAGAAGAGATCTACTTTAAGGCTTGCTACCAAGATTTACGTGCTGATCTAAACCTTTAATTTCTTTGCCTTGTGCCTCTGGTTCCGAGTGTCCTCTTCTGCTGGCATCTCTTGCAGAGCTGCAGACAACACATTTGGTAACTATCACGTGTGCCTCATACCTTATGTGCGTGGCAGATTCATGGGAAGGCCGTTTATGGCTCGTGCAGTGTGTGTGTTTGTGGGAACGAGCCAATGTGTGCCTCTTGGGTAGGTAAGCACAAACGTATTCGTGCTTGTGAGTTGAAGACGGTGTGGTTCCTCTGCCATGCACCCCTTGCTGTGAGCCAGTGCTGTTTCTCTAAGTAGATGGTAAACAGCCGGTTTGGTGAAGGTAGGTGAAGGTAGTGCTGCCTGTTCCTTGTTCTCTGATTTCTGTAAAATGCTGTAGAAGCTCCTGGCCTTCAGCAGCATCTGTATGGCACAAGGCAGTGCTGAATTGGAGGCAAGTCTGAGAAATCCAGGCTACCTTGGGTGATGGAAGCAGAGCACACGCCTCAGCCCAGGCTAAGAAACCCAGAGTGCCTCTGCTGGCTGGGGCAGGTAGAATATGATGCTGGCGGGGCTGGACTGTTTCCAATGAGTCCTGGCTTGGTATCTGTGCCTGTGCTGTGCAGTGTATGTCTGCATCCCCTTGAGCTCATTTCAGAACAAAGGGATGCAAACAACCATAGGACAAGGGGCTTGTGAAACACCACAGTGTCTTACTTTATCATTTCCATGCTTCCAGATGAACCGTGGCTGCTTATTGCTGCCCCTGCCCTCAAATGAAAAGGGGTTTTATACAGGGGACCCTCCTTTTTAGCTGAAGTGATTGAGAACTGAAGGAAAAACTCCCCAACAGGGACACAGGGCAGCATGTGCAGCGCCTGCATTTATTGCTGCTGTGCTGAGCATTCACTGGCTGCTGTCTCTGCGGTGAAAGCTTGGAGCTTTACCCAAAGAAGCTCTAAAGAAACATAGCAGTGATCACCAGAAGGCTGGTGTGCTCATGGAGGATTGGGACAGTTGAGCAGAGCACAGCCTATGTAGGCTGGATGATTATGCAATCCTTGAGAGGCACTGAAGGACCTCTCCTGATGTCTGGGACCTGTTTTGCAGTAGCTCCAGTGCAATGAGGAAGGGCTTTAAAGAGCTTCTTGTGCTGTGCGAGTACACCTGACTTTGGGGGTAAATATGCAGGTGTTGTGAGGTCACCAATAGTGCTGTGTTTGGCTGTGCTACCATGCAGGTGGGTGGATGGTGCTTGACACTGCCAGGGTCTAGATCACCCTCTTCTCGCTGCATGGAAGTGTTTGTATCTGGGCTTTTGGACTGGGACTGCCTCTTCTTCCCAGTCTGTTTTCCAGCTGGCTTCTCAGCATCAACTCCTCTTTGTACACCCCTCCCTGAGATACCTGACTCGACGAAAGATGTGGAGCTGCTGCAGGTCCTGGGGGCTGAGTGGGAGCTGTCTGAGCTCAGCACTCCTTCAGCTGATACCACTAGTGTCCATGCATGGAGGGTGGGAATGCTGATCTAATGACACCACAGCTAGATAGCATCTCTGGGTGCAGTGATGGGGCAAATATGTCCTTTGGGCTGCTTTGTGAATGCTGCCTGCATGATGTGCTAAGTGAATCTGATTGTTCCCTTGGCTGTGCATGTTCCAAGGAGGCAGTAATTTGAGTGAGATACTGATGTGACTCTCATAAGTGTACCCAGGTGGGTTTATGGGCCTCTTCTGTCTTCACTGCCTACCTGATGCTTGCAGTATCCCCCTCTCTGGGCTGTTCTCCCAGATCTTTTTGCAAGCTTTACCTTTCAGTCTCCACCTCCAGAGCTCTAGCTGTCTTTCCCTTGTCAGCAGTAAGCCTGTGCTAATCACGCTTTCCTAGGAAGGCATTTCAGAATGTTTAATGGCTTCTAGAATAAGGATTTCTGAAAAGATCAGGCTCAGTATGCCAAGTCAGGAGATACACTAGTAACTATGCTAACATTGGGTATCTTGCTGATCTAGAAAGTACCAGCACTTTTTTTAGTTCCCAAACTCACTTCAGTAGGAGCAGGGGCTGGAGCACATTGCTGTCATGGGGAGAAGAAAGCTTTTCCAATTCCTTGTTCATAGCACATCCAACAGAAAGGCTGTGTTTCTCAGGAGTGTTGTTATGCTGTGGTGCTCTGGAGGTTGGACAGACCGTATGTGTTGGAGGGGAATGAGTATGTTTATGAAGCCGTTAGGTATGTGGTTATACAGACACCTGCCAAATTCCAGAGAGCACAGTATTGTAAACTTCAAGTATTGCTGGATTCCAGCTGCTGTTAGTAGGGCTCCTTAGACAATCTGCATTTGATTCAGCTGTGGAGGTTACCAGCAACTGCACAATTAGTGATGAATGCATTTGCTAACTGTGCCATTAAGAAATGAGCAATGGACAGATGGAGGAAGGAAATGCAGAGCTGCTTTGAACACATACCATCCCTATAGGCTCCATCTTACATAGATGAGAACAAGATGCTCTGGGGTGATGTTCTTTAACTGACATAATAGAGGGGTCCAAGGAGTTACACCACTCTCTTCTAAGCTTAGAAATATTTGTCTTCTGCTTTTTTTCTTCATGGTTGCTATGCATTTTCCCCTTCAGCAAGTCCTAGTAAGAGGTTTTGGGGTTTTTTGTCTTTGAGACTGTTAACATTGAATTAACATTCCTAAACCCTCACTTGGTTACATGCAGTTAAGTGCACGTTGCCTGCATCCTCCCCACTCTTCCCAGAGGATCAGGGATCCCTGCAGGTATTCAGATCAAGACGTTGGCTGTTTCAGAGCCTTCCTGAGTGGGAAGTGGCAGCTGAATAGCCTTCTGCAAGGGCAGCACAAGTACGGGCTGGAGGAACTCCAGTGCTACTTTTCCTGTGGCACACTCGTGGGTGTTTCCATCCCTTTCGTTTGCAGGAGCTGGTGCTGTGCGCCAAGGGACCCCTTCTCCTGCTCTGCCATGAACAGCCTCTCCAAGAGCAGCTCTTTTGTGCTAAAATCTGAGGAGTTCAGTTGCTGGGCTGTTGAAACCAGGACTGCTTTGACAAACTGATTTTCTTAGGCTATGTGGCTGGTAGCTATTTGGTTTATAAAGCACTTGCACTGGCTGAGATATTGTATGTCCCTGTGGTTGGTGCTGGGCCTGGACTAGCAAGAGCCCCAGGAAAGGGGAGAGGTGAGATTGTGCCATGGGGACCACACTAGGATCTGGCTGTGGGGAGCTTTGGAAGATGCCTTAAACTGTCTGAAGGGCGAAACCTCCTCTGCAAAAGCCTCCTTGCACGCTCCAGACGTGTTTCCTGCTTGGCCATAGTGAGGAGCACCAGCTGGAAGGGTTCCTGTTGCTGCTCCTCCAGCACTGCCTGACTAGCCCTGGTTCGATGGCACAAGGCTACCAGGGTTCATCACCAGCAGTTTAAGAACCTGTGTTTATCAGGAATGTAAGCCACCACCCTCACTGTTTCTGGCCCTGTCTCTTTCTGAATTACCTTGCTGCCCCATGTTCTGGTACTCTTTCC
>NW_008671025.1:5855-32718 GCF_000695815.1 Acanthisitta chloris
TTGGTGCATAATCTCTCCCACCCATGGGCTTACCAAAGCTGATAAAGATGGTCCAAAATGTTCTAGAGGAGTCAGGACAGTTTCTGCAGAGCCAGGAGGCATCTGCTGAAAATCCAAAGTGTCCTTGTTTGTATGGATATCCTTGGTCAAAAACTGCTGGCAGTGCAAATTCTGCCAAAACAAACCATTTCTTGAAATCAGCAGTTGAATGGGAAAGTGTTGATTTCAATGAAAATTTTCTAGGGTCATGTGGGGAGGGAAGAGGGAAGGCAAAAATGGTTCTTTTTTTCTTTTTTTTTTTTCTTTTGGTTAGTGTTTGAAATTACCTTAAGAAAAAGAAATCAATTAATTCCTGTAGTATAATATGCAAGTTGAAGTGAAATGAAAGGGAAAAGTGGAAAGGAAATCTGTTGAGCTGCTTATTGAAGGAGCTCTGAATTTGCCTCATAAGAAACATCAACATTTTAGCTGTCCTTGTTGTGATTTGGAATGAGTCTCCCCAAAATGTTGGAATTTCCCACAGAACAGATGTTCAGCCTGTTAATTTGTGCTTCATCAGTAAATACTTGAATTTCCAAGATTGTGTCTTCTCAGCTGGAAGGCAGCAGGAGACAGAAGAGCCATCCCAAATCAGGGCTTTTCTCACCAGAGGTGTAGGTGTGCCCATGCCAGAGGCTCTTGCAGCCTCCTTCGGTGTGAAGGCTGTGCTTCCTTAGGTAGTGTCCAGGTAGCATCCTGCTTAATTAAAGCCTGAGCTCATTGGACCTAAATTAATCCATGCATTGATATTTGCAAGGATTTAAAGTGAGTGATGGAGAGGAAGACAGAGGTAACTAGGGCCCAATGCTGTCTTTTTCCTGTGCTTGCCATTAGTGAATCTCTTGCCAGGCCAGAAGCTGGGGTGGGTGGTAAGGGCTGGTAGTGTCTGGCTCTTGCCTTCTGCCTACCTCGCAGCTCATGTCCTCCTAGAACTAAAAAGCAAGGATTAGGCATGCCAGCCAGGAAGACTGTAGGGCTAAAATGCTGTGGGAAGAGCAGGGGTAGCTAATTGCAGAATTGTGACATCATGCGTGACCCAGCCTGGCCTTGTCCCTCTTCCTGTCATCTGTGGCAGGGGTAGCCACATACACATAGATGGCATATGTGATCTCCAGGTGTTTCTGTCCTGCTTGGCTGAGCTCCCTGCTCCCTCTGCATGGGATTTCTGCTGGGGGTTCCTGTCTCCCATGTCCCTGCTTCTTCACCCTCCCCCTTCATCCCAGGGCACCCTCTGCTAGCTGAGAATTGCCATTAAAGTGCCAGGGTTTGGCTTTTAACCCAGTATCTCCTTCAGTGTTGGAGGGAGCTGCCTGAGGCTCTGCAGTGTTGGTGCCTATTGAGTATGGAAATCCAGAGGTCAGATTTGGCTGGCAACAGCATCTTGCCCTGGTTTCTGCATCCTGTAATTGAAGTGAGCCTTCACTGATGGCTCTGGGGGCTCACACTGTCCGGTTGTGCCTGACTGCCACAGTGCTGAGCCTCTGCTGGGCTGAGTCCCCTGCATGCCAGACATGAGGTGTTGTGATGGGGAGACGTCACGACAAGCTGTATTTATACAGGCTGTTGCTTGGCAGTGCTGTTCCAAGGTGCATCAGCATAATGAGATACATAAAAGGGGAAGGCAGTTAAATGTGCAATAACATCACAATAAAAATAAAACTGAGCACTAATGAAAAATCTGAGCACACTAAGTATAGTACAGTAAAACATTCCCATCACCTTTAGCCTCAGTGCCCAAACTTAATAATAATTTTCTGGCAGTGTCATTACCAGAATTAAATGAGGGTCTAACCGTCTATAAAAAGATGTTTGGAAAAAGGTGGGTCTTGTGACTTTGCAAGTGGTTCTGCTGTTTCAGTGTCTCCAAGATAGTACAGGTACCAGGGCAGCTGGGAACCAGTGCAAGGGGCAGATGGTGACTACAGGGTGATGTGGAGGAAGGCATGATTGGAAGAAGAACCAGTGCGGTCATTTTGGAAGTGGAGCTATGTACTTGTTGCCAGGTGCTGAAGCACCTGGGGAGCTGCTGGGTCTGCTGTAAAGGTGGGTTGAGGGTTTGTGTGTGCTTGGCTCTGACCCCATGCTGCGACTTCCCCAAGGCCAGCAGTGCTCCAGGGAATGCTGCTGCCTTTGATCCCTGGAGAGGTTTCTGGGACTTCAAATACAGGACCCCAGAAATACTGTCTGCTGGCTAACATGAATGAACTGCTGTGAAAAACAGAAGTAACTGAACTGCTTTTCCCTAGTAAATGAAATCTCTTTTCTCTCCTCTCCCTGGCAGGTTTTGGAGGCTCGCTTGCCAGTCGCTGCTTGCTGACGCCATGGCGCTGAGGCTCCCAGGAATGGGGTCCATCTTTCTCCTTAGCCTTGGAGTCCTAGTCCTGCTTTTGGCTCTCCCTGCTGATGCTGGGTAAGGTGGTGAGTGCTGAGGCTGTTGGCCAAGGCTGCAGCCCTCTTGCTGATCTTAGATAACCTGGGGTCAGTACCTGCCTGAAGTAGTCCAGGGCAACGCACTAAAAAGTGTCTCTGCTGTGTTTGACCCTCCCATTGTCCCCATTCACCTGGGGACTGTTCAGTCCCTTGTGGTTGGCATGAGCATTATTTGAGGCGCTCTCACTAAGGACAGTTGTCAGCATTTTTTGCAACAAAACCTATATTCAGATTTGGCCTCTGCTCAATTCATTCTGGGCAAGGACTTGGCTTGCGTGAGTTGTAACCTGGAAGAGAGATTCCCCCCACCTCACTTAATTTTTTAAGACTGTTTTAAAGAAAAGAAAATTAATCTGCTTCAGCTGTTTGGATGTTTATGGTATAACAACCCATGGGCAGCACACCTGATCTGCTGTAGCACTGGGGGTCTCTGCCAGCCCTGGCTGGGCATGCTGCTCTCCTCTTGCCTAGGTTGGTGTCCCAGGCCCTGGAGGCTCTGGCTGTCCTGGCACAGAGAGCACTGCCACCAGCCTCACCTTCCCAGCCTCTGGGAGTTGCCAGGAGAAGAAGAAAGCCTGTTAGTCCATGACAGACTCTGCAGCTCTCCTTTGCATCCTGCTGGAGCCTTTGCTGAAGCTTGGTGAGTTCAGGGAGCCCTTCGAGGCAGGAAGGCAGAGATGCCACCAACACAACCCACCAGCTGTGGGGAGGGAGGAGCTCTGCACAGAGGGAGAGAAATGCAAATAATACATGACTTCTATAAAACATTTAGAAAAGCCTTCAGAGTGCCAGGTATGGACACTGAAATGCTGTCTTGAGTTACAAGTCCAGCAGTGATCAAGCATCTTCATGCATGAAAATATGTCAGTGCTGCCACTCCTCTGGCACTCACATGCCTCTCTTGCCCGGTCCTGCCCATGCTTCTTT
Source organism: Acanthisitta chloris (assembly GCF_000695815.1). NCBI lineage: Eukaryota > Metazoa > Chordata > Aves > Passeriformes > Acanthisittidae > Acanthisitta > Acanthisitta chloris. The sequence continues at coordinate 9,252 of NW_008671025.1, forward strand.
GCCTGCTTGAATCTGACTTTGCAGATGCATCCTGAGTGTGTCTTGCCCTGTAGATGCTGACTCTGACCTGGCTGCTTAGGCAGAGATAGCCCTGGGCACTGGCCTCCTGCCCCTCTTCCAGCTGCTGGGGCCTGTCCCCATCCCCATGATGGCTGTGGGAGGTGTCAGCAGCCCCTGTGCCTGCAGCCCTGCCTTCGCCCTCCTCACTGCTGCCCTTTTTCTTCCCATCACATATTCACCAAAGCTGCTGCCACTGCTCCCCTTGCTGCCTGCCACGTGGGATATTGGTCACAGGAGGATTTGTTTCCCAATTTGTGTGTGAGGGGACCCTTGTGCAGAGGTTAGTGTGCTGATGTGTCACAGCTCTCCAGAGAGCATGTGCACAGGTGGCAAGGTAATGACTTTTCCTCAAGCCTATCCTAATTAAATTTGCTGTAAACCTCTGTCATCCCTGCCTAAAGGACTTTAATTATTTTAAAACCTTGATCCCCATTCCTTTTTGCCGTTCCTTTATGCCTTGCTAAAGGGCAGCTTTAGCTTTACGTTAAGGTTAGGTGAGCCAGCTCAGACCTTGGCTGGACTGGGGAATTAGCCCAAATCAGGTGCAGGCAGAGATGCTGCTGTCTCTTCCCTGCCTCCACCTTCTGTCATCCTGCCTACATTGCTCTTTCCCCAGTGCCTCCTGAGTGAATCCCACATTGCTCACGTTGAAGTCAAACCCTCAAATGTCAGGCTAAGTAAAACAGCTTTGAAATTTGTAAACTCATTTTTCCCATCACCGTGGAGCCTCCGCCAGGAGTTCCTTCACAAAAATCTGTCCTCTTGCTCCTTATATTATGGGTAATTTTAAAAGATAGCTTATAAAACATTAATGAATGAGCTTTCATGAGCATGCTAGCTATTCATGAGTTATAGATGGTTATATACTCATCAGCAGACACTGGTACAGATTGCTTTTAACCGTGGTATCTATTGAAATCTGGTACAATTGAAACCCCACTAATTACAGTAGGCATTTGTTAAATTTCTCAAAATTCTACCTGCAGGGAGTTCAAGTCCAGACAAAAAACCAAAACCAGTGTTTTGATTCAAATGGGAAGTCTTGAAGCCGCTGATGCAGTTTGTAATGTCAGGGGTATTTTGATGTTTTAGATCTGACAGGTTGCATTAAAGCTGGGCCAGGTGTTATCTTGACCATGCCTCACCCCCCATACTCTATGGGAACTGCAGTTTAAGCACTGTGTTACCCTCATGGGGCTCCTGTAGGCTGAGATTCATGGCTTGACCACTTCTCCCATCATAGCAGGCATTGGTTTGCTAAAAAAAAGAGGCCAAGTGGTGTTCTAGGAGGTGGGATACAATCCCCAGAAAAGTGAACCTCAGCACTTGAAATGCTATTTCCCAGAGTGTTTGGTCATCTATGCCAATGAAAATTAACGTCAAAATTGCCCAAAATGGAATATTTCAATTAGCTGCAGCATACTAAGTAGTATTGATTCAGCCTGACTCTAAAAATACCCATACCTGGTTCTCAATTTTTCCTCTTTTGCTAGAAAATAGTTTTTGCTCTTCTTTTATCTTACAGAGTTTGTATTTTCAAACCAGCTCTGCCACTTGTCACCGTACTGACCCTTCACAGTGTGTTTACAAATGGGCCAGTAGTGTCAGGGTAACTAGTCTAACTAGATGGGATGCAGCAGGATTAAGCTTTGAACTCCTTAAATGACATTCCTTTTTCAGATTTATTCTTTTTCCCTCCCTTCTTGATGCATGCTTAAAGCAGTGGCTGCACACAGCAACTGGAGTAAAAGGAAATAAGGCTGGGCTGGGGAAGGAAAGGGGCAAAAATGTTAGCAAGCAACAATTTAGGGGCTTCCCTTCCCCCAACTGTTGGGAGCAGGACAGTGCTTCAGAGGGTCATAGATGCCATCCCTGGTAATTCCACCCATGACTTGTAACACCAGCATCTCTCTAGTTTGTGATGTGCATGGTCTTCATCTTGGCAGTGCTCCGCAGTTACTTACCTCTCCAGTTAGGGCCTTGGGGCTGATTTGCCATGTGGTTCTGCCCTGCTCCTGAACGGCTCCTGGAGCTGCTTCTGAGGATCTGTCTGCTCCAGCAGCCTCTTCTCCCCTGCCTGGCTGGGCTTTCTCAGCCATCCTGCTGCCTCTCTGTGCCTCTTGATCTTTTTTTTGGCCTCAGTGGTCTCTCTCTTGTTTCCTTTTCCATCTTCCTTACAATCTTCTCATCGCTATAGATTTTTCTTTTGGCTTTCTGTTACTTAATCTTCTGCCTTTCCATTTGTTTTTGTCCTAACAGCTATTTCTGCTGGGGAAAGATGTGCTTGAAACCACCACGCTGGTACTCTGTGGTCTGAAATCTCTTTTAGAGGCAGCAGGTTTCAGGAGGACTCACAGGCTCCTTTTCTGTTGAAAGGGAGACACAAAATGCAAATGTATTAGTTGAGCCCCTTGTGTCTGCAAAACTGCATTGAAGATTTTGTTTAGTGCGATGATCTTTTTTTGAGACATTTACTACTTGTTTTATTCCAGCTGGGATAGAAAATGCTCTGAGGATATCATTTTGTCTGGGGGCTTCCAGGCTTTTTGTGTTGAGCAGAGATGGGAACGTGAAAACTCATTTGTTTTTATAAACAGGGAGAGTTCAACAAACAGCAGAAATGGTTCTTGAAGTGTTTTAATGATGGATTCAGGCTTCAAGCCTGCTTTACTGAATTCCTGCTTTTCTGTCTCCCTTCCCTCTTCCCAGGGGCAGAGAACTTTGAAATGGCTTAATATGGTAAATCACTGGCATCATTTACATGCTGCCTGTAAGGAGATACTGGCACTTGAATAGCTGAACTTCCCACAGCCTCTGTTCATAAAATGCCCGTTCCTAGCGGCAGGAGAGGGATACTGGGGCAGGGGAAGGCTCCCTGAAAAAATAGGGCTTCTAAACCACTACCCATGGTGCTGGTGCCTCTGAGCATGGAAAGGTGGGGAGGGGGCAGTGGGGATGCCTCAGCAGTGAGGTCTGCGGTGGCAGAAGCCAGAGGGGAGTTGATTTCAGATGTCCTGTGGGGAGTCCTGCAAACACATCACTTTATCAACAGGTGTGCCCCATCCTGCAGTTCAGGCTGGAGCAGGAACCAACATCCCTTTATTCCCAGTAACTGTTCAGAGCATGTAGAGAGTAGGTTTTACTTCTGATGGTCTTTTCATCTCTTTCCCCACCCTGTGCCAGGCTTTCTCAGAAGCATGTTTCAGACGTCGTTGATGACAGCAAAGATAACATCACCATTTTCACCCGCATCTTGGACAGGCTGTTGGATGGATACGACAACCGCCTGAGACCTGGACTTGGAGGTCAGTTGGGTGGAGAGATGATGCTTCTCACAGCTGTGTAGCTTTAGAAATGAGCGACTGCACAGATAACTTTTTAATAAGTCTGGTGTTGTCACGAGAGAGTTCAGTGCCAGAACCAGTCTGTGGCTGGGTTCCCCATTTTGAGTGCTATTCTGTTGTTTGATATTCTCTGGGATAAGAGGTGTGGGTTTGCATGCTGTGGGCACCTGTGACAGTACAGTGACAGGCCTGTAGATGGAGCAGCTGTGGATGCACTTACTGCTGCTATTTTATGGGCATTACTGTTTCAGAAATGCTGATACATTCAGAAACAAAAGACATTGAGGTGCTGGAGTGTGTCCAGAGAAGGGCAGCAGAGCTGAAGAAGGGTCTAGGGCACAAGTCTGAGGAGGAGAGGCTGGGGGAGGCTTAGCCTGGAGAAAAGGGGGACCTTATCACTCTCTACAACTGCATGAAAGGAGGTTGTAGCCATTGGGAGGTCAGTCTCTTCTTCCAGGTAACAAGTGACAGGACAAGAGGAAATGGCCTCAAGTTGCACCACGGGAGGTTTGCATTGGATATTATTTAAAAAATCTTCACTGAAAGGATTGTCAGGCACTGGAAAAGGCTGCCCAGGGCAGTGGTGGAGTCACCATCCCTGGTAGTGTTCAAAACACATTTGGACGTGGCACCTGGAGACATGGTTTAGTGATCAACATGGGTATGGGTATGGGTTGACAGTTGGACCCGATGATCTAAAAGGTCCTTTCCAACCTGAACAATTCTATGATTCTGTACTACCAGTCTGCAGGACCTTCAGCTTGTGTTGGTGTTGCTTTTTAGTCAGTGTGCTTTGCTACACAGCCTCTATCTTGACATATTCTCAGTTATTGACTATGTAGCTGTCACCTGGCAAGCTCTTCACCATGTACTGTACTGGGCAGTCACCTGGGCTAGACTGCCTACTGAGCTGAGTTTAACACCACTGCCATTATTGCTGCTGCTGCTGCTGAGGTTCTCTCCAAGCACCTACTGTTATTTAAGGTGCTTCAGAGAGCAAAATCATGTTAGTCACCTTCCCATCTAATGCTTATGGCACACAGTGTGATGTAAGGAGGCAGAAGAAATGGGGAGATGTGTGGGGAAGGCAGACATAAGATTTTGTGGTGAGATGAGGGAGACATGGGCCTGGGTGGTTTCTTGGTGTGTCCTTGCTGTGGCAGAGACGACCCCTCTCAGGTGCTCATGATGGTGTGCTATGAGGGCCACTGAGGGGAATTCCTGCCCTGCTCTGAGCTCTCCTGCTTGGCTGCAAACGTGTGCTGTTGGACCAGAATTTCCACCCAAAGCTGGAGTCACTGTGTCCACTCCCGTTTTCTGAAAGTCTAGCTGCCAAGAGAGATTGGGAACGAGCTTTCCAGAGCTCTTGCATACTGATGGGGGCTCTGGTGTTACGGTCCTAGCCTGGAATTTCACCCTCTGCTCCTCAGAGCAGCCCTGTTGTCGCTTCCCAGTCACATGTCCACCTCTGTCACGGCCCTCTGCCCAGCACCTGTCCAGGTGTACTTTGATCCCAAGCAGAGCCCATGTAAAACCCATGGAAGAAGGATTTCTTCAGTGAGCATCCTTGTGTCTAATGTGCTGCTACACTGCAGGGCACAGACAGGAAAGGGTTACTGTGTCTGCATAAGCAATCCATCAGTTTTAATTGCTTTTGTTGCTTGTTTCTTTCCCCCAGAATTAACTGTGGTCCCACTAATAGCTTTGCTCCCTCAAGTCTCCCTGATGGCTGTATTGATTTAACTGAAACAAGCTCTGAAAGGGGACTGAGGGGGCATTTCTGTTCACTGTAGACTTGGTTGCAAACAACCCCATGCGAAGTATTAACGAGAGGACTCCCAGGAGCCCCTTGCTGGCAAAGTTAAAACCTATCTTGGAACATCTTTGCTCTATTGCTTTAGATCCTTTAATAATGTGCTTAACATAATAAATTGCCTTTGCCTGAACCAGCTGTTGCATGTTTAAGAATGTTTTCACATCTGGTTTCCCCTGGTGAACCACCTCTGGACCCAGATGGGAGGTTTTGACAATGGCGACAGGTTTTGGGGCTTTTGACTGGCAATGAGCTGTCCTCAGTATGTGTGTATGGGGCAGACTGGTGAACCAGGTTCTCCCTACTTTTAGCAGGACCTGTTTTCCCCAAGGCTGAGCTCTGGGAGGTCTCTCAGGGCTATAATCAGGAAGAGCACTAGAGGAAAAGACCTTTCCCACTGCTGCTGGTGCCTAGAGAAGCAGAAGTGGTCCTGCTGCAGCCTCCAGACCGAGGGGTTAATGAAAGAGCCTGGGGTAATAGTCAGCAAGAGATGGGCTCCTGCTGTCCAAGGTTGTATGAGATCTGTGGAAGCCATTGCTTTGCTTCAAATTAGCAGCTGTGCTGCTGGGTGACTTGGTGACTGACAAGGTACATTGGTTTTCCTGTGTGACAGCACTGGGGAGTCCCTGTAGACAGAACCAGCACTGGCTCTCCCCGTTTCCCTCAGGAATACCTTCCACTTACAATTCTGAAGATGTCAGGTAAGAGCATCCATTTCTACCATACAGTCTTGCTTTGGTGTCCGTGGAAAGGGCAGGCGTGGTGGTATCGTGTCCACACACAGGCTAATGGAAAGATGGACTGGCCTGAATTGTTAGTAACCTGTGGGAAGCAGGACATGCAGGCTCCCTTCTTGGCTTTTTTCCATGCTCTATATGAGACAGATCCCTCCGCAAATGGTTGGGATACGAAGGGCTGAGTGGGGTGCAGGGCTGCAGCACCTCTCAGGGCTGCACAGTGCTGTGTACCTGTCCCCCACATTTGGCAGAGCCTCTTCCTGTGCACTGGGAACTGAGCAGTATTTGTTTAGACTTCAGGAAGAGAGACTATGTAAGCAACAGAGTGTTAAAGTGGTGACTTCTCCCCTCAAGATAGCCTCTTTGTATTTATTTTCTTATCCCCTCTGTTTTCACCATCTGCTGCCACCCACTCTAATGGCTCCCATGCCAGAGCTCCTCTTCCTACCAGGATGCTGCAGACACAAACTGAAGTAAAACAGTGCTGAGGCTGCTTGGGAGTTCCCAGTGCTCCCAGGTGAGGGTAGTTTTGGGCCCTGCTGCTCCTCCTACCCCCAGACAGGAGGCATTCTGTCCAGTCAGGAGTCTGTGCTGTCTTGAGGCAAGGAGAGGTGGCTTAGAAGAGGTAAGAAGTGAAGGCGGAAGGTGGCTGTCAGACCCTCCTTCTACAGTAACACCCTGTAGCACTGGGGACATGACCATTGGTGTCACAGTGAAGTCTTCTGTGGCTGGTATGAGGTTTCCTCCTGTCTCTGCCAGCTGAGCCAAGGCTAGATTCCTCTTAGGAACAGAGCTAGGTCTTTTGTTTGGCCTCATGACCACTGAAAGACAGTCTGGGCTTGGGGAAGGGTTGGCTGCATAAATAGATCATGTTATAGGACTCAGGGTGGGGGAGGAAAGGAAGGAGCTATCAGCAAACCTGTGTTTCCCCTGAGAAAACACAGGGCAGATTGGTTATTAAGTCAGAAGAGGAACAGAAATTGACCCCGAGGGGATGGAGACATCTGTTGTCATGGCCAACCTTGTAGGATAAGAAAGTGTCTCACCAAGAGAGCTTCTATGGGCAGCACTGGCCTCTGCTCCTGGTCTGGAGCTGTGCAATCACACAAATCTCTGCCCAGCCCCAAGGGGCTACAGTGGGAAGCATCTATTTATAACTCTCAGGTTGCTGGAGCTCCCTGCAGAGCTGGCATGCAGAGAGGTCTTGGTTATGCATCTGGATCTTACCTTGCTTTCAAGAGTAGTTGAGTTATGTGGCCAGGAGAAGGAGGTAGAACTGGATGACAAAGGGAGAGACATCATATACCCAAAAAGAAGAGATGCTCAAGGAGAGGGATGTGAGTGATGGAACTGTGAGTGAGCCTCCTAGAGTGACTGATGCACAAAACTACCCTGTGTATCCTTGTGCTGTGAAGAGTGGTTGAAGTTCTTCAATCCTTACATGGCCAGCATGAAGTCCCTCACAGTGACCATGAAGTGGGATGCGGTGATTGGGTGGTTTGAGGGCAGGTGAATGCTCCCTGTGCAGCTGTACCTCCTGTACCTTATTTCCTAACTGATTAAATTTTGGCCCATTGTCCTGCAACTGAAACACAGCCTGAGGAGGAGCAGGGGGAACATTTCCAGGCTTTTCTTTCTTTACAGCCTCAAGAATCCTTTTAATATGCTTTGGCAATGCAAGGGTATCAGGGAGCACCTTACTGCTCAGGGAAGTGGCACATGGGGCCTTTTCATATTGCAAACCAGGGCAGGGGTTTCTTTTAGCTCAGCCAGAGACTGCCTGCTTCACAGGAACAGGGATGTTATTGGGGTGCTGTTTGGTGTAAGGATGAGGAACACATCTGGAGCAGTGGTGGATGAAGTCTCTATATTGGGTGGCTGTGAAGCCTGCATTTCAGAAAACTGTCATTCTTTCCCAGGGGGACAAGATTTTGCCCTAAGGAAGAGAAGGAGAGAGTAGGCTGTTCAGTTTTCTAAAAGATGAGTTGTAAACTTTCTAGATAAGCTGATTTCTCCGATTGCAATTAAAAAGTAATTTGTACCATGTTAAGCAGCGCTAGTCCAGGATCGATAGCTGTTATCCCTCCTGGAGGCAGCATTGCTTACAAGGTAACTCATGGTATTTCCTTGAAGCTTCTACAGTGTGTCTCTGGAGTCCCTAAATGGCTGACTCAGCCAGCTTGAGGGGTGGTAGCTGAGGAGCATCCTGCCAGTCTGAGTCTGCACAATGGGCATCTGGACAGCTGAGGTTTAGGAGCTTACTGAAGTGTTCATGGGGTTTACCCTGACCAGCAAACACGGGCATCTGGATTAAAGCAATTAAATTCCCTGGGCTGAACAAGGCACTTGACCCCTTTGGTTTCTTCTTCCTTGGGGACAGAGCATGGCACCCGTGTCCTCAGAGCTGGCAGCAAGTGGGTCCTGTACAGACTGAGGGGAAGTTCCAGTTTGTACCTTCACAACTGGGACAAAGAGAGTGAAAGCAACCCAGGATGCTCTTCCTCATCTCTGCTGCATTGCTCTTTGTGGCTTGGTGTCAGCATTTCCCTGCCCACATTGGACTCAGTGCAGATGCCCTTGTGCTTGAGCAGGTTTCAGTGCAGTCAGGGTCTGCTCCTCACAATAGGATTCAAATCAGGGATGCCCAGCGTGGGTCTGTGGTGACTTTTATCTGGCCTTACTATGTCAGCTCTGTCTTGCTAATGGTTTTGATCTCTAGCCACCTGTTCATACTTATCCTGCTGTTGTATTCCCTTTATTCTTTTGTATGTGAAGTGCTCCTCAGTTAGAGGAGTTCTTGTCTCTTCTTTCTGCAGTGCAGTGTTCTTCCTGCTTTTTTAATGATGGAGTAGTTTGGCAGGATGACTTCTGAGCAAGTGAGAAACATCTGTATTCCTGTCTTGCCACCTGTATTGCACTAATTCAAGTGCTGATGGCCAAGAGGTTTTGGACCTTGATTCAGAGCAGCTCCTTTTAGGTTGAGACACTCCTGGGAGATAGTTGATGTGTTACACCTCAGTGCATCTTTCATTTTGTCCTCACCTCCTGCATGTGAGGGCTTAACTGTTACTGTGTGAGCCTTAAGGCAGAGAGGCTGAAATAGTCAGAATAATTAAGTTAGAGAACTGCCTTCTCCTGAAAGTACAGTGCTCTCCCAAGATAAAATAGTGAGGCCTTATCTGCCTGGCAAGATCCAAGTAGAAGGGCAGTGACAGTAACCTACCACAGTAGTAGAAGTTGTTCAGTTCTCCAGATGGAAGTTTACAGACCTTTATTTCCTAAAATCTGGATGAAATGTTGAAATTGTCCTTTTCTTCTGTTGGTAGGTTGCAAATCCCAGGGGAAGGGACCCTTGCAAGCTCTTTGGGTGCATGTAAAGTTGCTGCATGCAGCAGCCCAGCTTTGGGGTGCTCAAGGGCAGGCAGAAGGATGGAGGCAGGTCTGTTCCTGGTCTCTGGGAAAAAACACTGGGCACTGCCTGTGCTTGTGGGAACACCTGAGTGGTGGTGGCAGAATCCTGCTGCAGTGTGTCCCACTCCCTGTTGCAGCAGAGCTGGTCCCTGGGTGTCCAGGGAGACAGGCCTTGGGCTGGCCTTGGGCCCTTCTGTAGTTTTTTCACCTGTGCGTGCTGAAGCTGCCATAAACATTATCTAGATTTGCTATTTGTGCAAGAGAAACGTTAGATGACAAACCCAGTGGTGCTTTGTGGTTTGTTAAAACTTCTAGGGTTTTAGGACTCTGTTTAATCTGTTTTCCTGTATGAATGTTTCACTTCTCCTAACTTCTCATCTTTTCTCTCAGATCTGACTTCATGCCTTGTATTGATTACTCCAGGGAGGAACTTGATCCTTTCTTAGAAAAAAAAGTCCATGTCTTATCTCAGATTTTTGTCTTTGTCTGAGATTCCTTGATGAGTTTTAATTTGAAGCTGAGGCATTGCCTGAACAGCATTTCCTTCTGTTTACCTTTCTGGGCAATGGGGACTCTGCTCTGTCTCATCAAACTTCTGAAGTTAAGATCTGTGAACAAATTAAAAAAAGGTTGTCTTCCCCTTGGGTGCAGCCCTCCAAAGGCAGCTTTGCCATGGATTTGTACAGCCCTGGTGCTCTCCTCTCTCATGCAGAAATCCCAGTTGTGTTGCTGTCTAAACCCAGGGAGAGGAAGCTCTGTGTGAAAAGGCATGCACACATCAGAAGGCAAACGAGGAACATGGGCTTGACAGCTGTGCCTAAGGGTGAAAGTCTTCTCTTAAATAAGTTATGAATGTGCTTAGGGCAACAAGCCTGTATCAAAGCTTCAGGGATATCACAAACACTCTGGAGGGGTCAGGAACCCATTGTGAAAAGAGATTGATAGATTTTGGTGTGAAACATCACCTGGGCTTCAGGTCAGCACGAGGTCCTTTGGAGGCATCTCACAGCTGCCTGTGCCACTGCAGTGCCATGGGAGGGAGTGGACCACCGTTGTGGGTCCCTGTCCAGCCACCCTCCGTGGGGAGCTGTGTGGCCAACATCCATCACCAGCTATTCTTGTGCTGCACACTCCTGAGCTCTTCAGAGGGGCCCAAGCAAGGCCTCAGGCTGCCAGGAATGTGGAGGGGAAGGTATTTCTCATGCTCCTTTGGATGCCTCTTTTTAGCTGGTGCCTTCATTTGCTCTCTATGTTTCCAAGGAGGAGCCTGCCCCAAGCTGCTGACCCTGCCATGTACCCACATATGTAGGCAAGAAGATTTTTCCCAAAGGGTGAGAAGTTTTTCTTGGAAAGTAAATCCATCTGGAGGAGTTTTTGCCCCAGTAATTTGTACTGGAGTAACATCTCAGAGCTTCAGTGCTAGATCAGACACCTGCAGTGAACCAGTGTGAACCCCTGCCCAAGGGGAGGCTAGTGAGTGCGTGTCTGAGATGGGATGACACTATTTGTTTATAATGACTTTGAAAGGGGATAGCTGATGTTTCAGCATGTTAAACATATGCTAGATGGTTTTAAGAACATTAGTAGATGATGCTATAGATGGCTATAAACTGCTTGCAAGGATGTCTTTATTGATCTGTTGGACTGTGGCAGCTACTCATTTATTAGACTTTCCATTCGTTTAGTCCCATGTAAAGGATTTATAATGTGCCTTTGATATGGATTGTGAAATCAGATTTTTTTTATTGGGTATTATAGAGTTTAAAAACAACTTTAAATAGTTTATTCTGGGAAGCTAGTGGTGAAACAACTGGTCCAATATTGAGGAAACAGCAGTTATTTTATTCGCTGAGCTAGAGAATAAAATGTTTGCAGCAGTTTGTGTAGTAATCCAGAGGCACTGATTATGTCTGATGAGGCAAAGTCATTGATCGTGTTGGTGGTGAATTTCAACCCTGATCCATCTGGAAGAAGCAATCAAATTGCATTTATCTGAGCCCCCTGTGAAGGGGGGATTAATGCTGCTGATTCAGACCTGTTAGCTTGTTAATGCCATTCCATTTATTTAAAGGTTATTGTTTGATTAAATAAAAATATTGGAGTGTTTATGAGGCTTTGGAAGACGCATGGGGCTTTGCGGAGTGAGCTGCTGCAGGACTTGGAGGCTAAACTGTGCAGGGTTCCTTAACCAAATGCTAGTAAAAGTCAGAGGGAAATAGCCTATTGCCGTAAAAGGCGAAACTCTCACTGGGTCTGGTGGGGCAGGAATTTCATGTAATGATTTCTTTGTCTGTGTGTACTAACCTGTAGCTTACCTTCAAAATCTGCCTCTGAAAGATATACAGCTAATGTTTATTTAAAAAACCAAAACAGAGTGTTTGTGGAGTAGTGGCAATTGTAGGTACAGAGTATAGCCTGGAGAGAGTTTCTAATCTGCAATTTGCATTGTAAGAAAAGGACACCCCGTTCACTTTACCTTCTGAAAGAATACAATTTAAACCAAACCGTTGAGAACAGCAGGCATAGAAAATGCATATGATTTATTTTTTCCCCCAAACCTGCTGGAAAATCCTGTCGATGGCAAAGTTCAGACTGAGTCAGTGGATGGAACAATTCATGACTGGAGCGGAATAAATTGTGTCTGAAAATTCAAGATGCTATTTCAGCATTGCAAAAGTTGTTTCAGATGGCTCTTGTTTGGAAGGATCAGTTCTGATAAAAGTAATTTTGTTGAGAAAAGGATCTGAGGACCATTAAAGAAAACCAAAACCACAGGCCTTTGCTGTGTACAGTGCCAGAGGCTCTGCATAAGGCTTACTTCATCCTTCTGAATTCTTGTCGAGGAAGTTGTTTGTATCCATACAGGCCAGATCAGACATTTTGCTCTCCTGCATTGCTACTTACTCACCTGAAGACGTATTTCCCGAGAGCTGTGGATGTCACTTTAGCCAGTTAAGGCCGTTGTTCTTCAAAAAAAATTAAGGTGCACACTCTTTTCCGCAAGTGTTTTCTGTAAAGGGTCTATGCATGGTGAGAACTGAAGTAAGGCTTTAGTGCATGAAAGATTAGAACTCTTCCCTTTGGAGAGATGCACCTGGTCTTGCCTGAGAATTTGAAAAAGAATTTGAAAAAGTTTTCCTAGAAAAGGGTCTTGTTTGCTTTCATGAGGAGGCGTTAAAGAACAAAAGCATGAAATCTCCTTTCTTCTTTCCTGATCAATCTAGGCATCATTATGAGAGAAGCTTTCTGATAGCTTCTCTTTGTCATGTAATGTTAATACCATTAAGTCCACTTTGGCAAGGAAAGTGATGTATAATTAATTTACATATCAGTAGAGTGGATGTTATTTTTATACAAAAGGGAAGGGTTTTAGCTGCAGAAGGCATTGTGGTGGGCATGGCCATGCTGCAGATGGGACTCTCCTCTCGAGCATCCCCCCACCAGCAGTGATACGGGACCCCGAGGTCTGGGCTGGGACAGTTTCCCTGTGTGTGTCCCTGTGTGCATACACCTCCGGTGTGTGCCAGCTGCCAGCCAGAAAAGGGACTGAATCTAATAAATAAGAGGAGAACCAGGTGGGGCAAGGGTGATGTTAGGAGTATGCAAGTGACTTTAAACATCTGCAGAGCAAGTTGGTTGAGCCAGCTGAAAGTATCTTTAAGCCTCCGTCTCCATCCACTGGTTTTGTTGGTTTGGGTTTTTTAAAGCCTTAGTGCCATTGGAATCATTATTATTTTGATGCAGAATGCATTAAAAAGGGAAAAGCAAAAAAATCCAAACCCTATCCGGACTGATTTGTTCCCAGAAAGATGTTCAATTTTGTATGTATAATTGAAAGGGGCTAAATATAGCTGTATTAATATTTATGGGCCTTATGCTGGAGTCAATACAAGAGTTGCTGTTCAAGGCAATTAAGCTTTACCTTTTCACATGTAGGATTTCAGCATTTGGAGATGACATTAGTGGTGTGACCTGCATCCAAGAGAGAAAAAACTAAAAGCATGCCATTATCGGTCGAATATGATACCCTGTATTTAATGCTGTTTGCTGACAGGCAGTTTGTCTCCAGTGAGGGTGATCTTGGGAGCAGGACTGCTATCTTAATAGGGGGGAAATCAGAGAAATCAGCAGTCTTGAAGGCTTGCTGGAGAGCTGTCTCTATAGTTGATGCTGTGTTTTGGGAGGAACAGAGTGACTAGACTATCTCATGACATCAGAAAGTGAGGATTGCCCACCTCTGCTGCATCAGTAGCTGCTGGGGATAAGGGGAAAATGCTTATGGTTGCACTTCACGGGCTCCATTTATCTTCATACCACCTACACCCCGAAGCTGGGACGTGGAAAATGTCACTCTTAGGAGCTTGAGAGCAGAAGTGCACAGGGCAGGGAAGGCTGTTCGTGCCCTATTCCAGGGCCTGGGCTATCTGTATGTGTCTGCAGGGCTAGTCACAACCTTCATGTCATTAAAGCGCAGGGAAAGCAAATCCTGTCCAGAGATCTGAGCTGCTGTAGGGAGCGTGTGCACAGGGAATTAGGTCGAGGCTGTAACGATGAAAACAAGTCAGTTTGCGTTAATAACAAAGGCGAAATGATGATGTGCTTGATTTCTAAAGCACTGCCTTTCAAGAGAAGGGGATCACTAGGATAACATGACAAGAGTCCTGGCGGTGGTTGAATAGCCCTGCATTGCTGCTTTTTGCAAGCTGCAGCTCCTCACCGCTCTAGTTAACAAAGAGCTGTTAGTGGATGTAAAATCTCTCCCTGATAGGGACTGTCTGACTCGTGCCTTTTTACAAAATTTGATCAATGTGACAGGTTTTTCCTTTCTTCCTTCTGTGCTCTAATAACTGCCTTTGGGAAGGAGGACTGCAGTAAGGACCCCAACAGAGGTTGGGGTCACTCTGAAACTTCCCCAGGGAGCAAGGAGTTAAACTGCCCTCCCCAGGGCCACAGATGGAAGTTGTATTAAGTGAGGGTGAGCTTGGTGCTCATCCCTTGTCCTAGGACTCACAAATTTTGAGTGGGTGTGTTTCAGTTCCTTCACTGGTGTGTTTTGGTAGCTGGGAGCCTTTAACCTGCTTCAGTAAGCACTGGGGGGGTGTTCTGTCAAGGTTTTCATTAGCTGTGGCTGTTGGAGCACAGTAGCTGCTTAAACAAGGAGGGAAAACCAGAAATCAAATGGCACACCCATGGAGGTAGAAATGGTGGCCACGCTCGTAGTGGTTTCAAATGAGTTTTCAGCTCCAAATTGCCCTTTTGAATTCAGCCTCTGCTCTGGGGATTCGCTCTGGGTGACGCTGACCCCAGCAGACTGGTATTTCCAATTACAGATGACATTATCCTTGTGCAAAGGTGCCGGCTTGATAGCAAAGGGGTGTTCCTTGGTGTGCCTGTGGGTGAGCCAGCACAGGGTTGAGTCCCACCTCGTCTCTATTCCCAAACAAGGGCAAGCCAAACTATATATTAAGGAACAACGAAATTGCACCAGTTAAATTTAAAAATCTCATTTAGCTAAAGCAGTGCAAGTGCCCATGAATATTTATCTGATGTTATGGAAGCATGTGGACTCCCACCTACTTTATTAAATTGATTTTCAATAAAAATGCAAGTGGAAGACATTTGATTAATGGCTGGTGGGACGGAACAATTAATGTGAAGTCTGGAGTCAGCAAGAAGTGTCCCCTGAGCCCACATGTCCCTGCTCAAGGCTGGGCTAAGAAAATGTTTCTAAACTTCTCCGAGGGACATTAGCAATGTTTGCCATGTGATTTTCAGGATGGGGTGAGCAGGAGCTGCTGTGTTGCTGCTGTTTGGCTGGTGCTTGGTTTTGCTGAGGGCTGGTGTCCTGACCTTGAAGCTGGCATGTGGCTTTTGCTCCCAGTGCTCTGCCTTTTCCTCTGCTTTTCACACCCCTCCAAGCAGGCTGCACCTGAGAATTAAGCGCAGCAGTAAGCTTCAGTGATCATGTCAGGTTTGAGTGAGGCTCCCTGGGCCTTTGCATTTAAACATGCCTGGGATTAGCTCTATCAGCCTCCAGATCTGCTCAGCTCCTACCAATTTACCTGCTCAGATTTGTCTCCTGAAGGAAGGCAATTTGAAGCTGTAATGTTACAGCTCTATTAAAGATCTCTAGTGTGGTTTCCCACCGGGACCCTTCCAGGGCTTGTACTGCCTCTTCCCGAGGAGCTGTCGGGAGCTGGAATGGGAGATGCTGATCATGGTGCCAGTGAGGGTGATGGATGCTGTGGTACCTGGGGTCCCACTGAGCAGGGGAGCCTGGACATCCGTGCAGGGGCCTCCCTGCCCTGGAGGGCAGCAGAGTCCTGGGGGCTGCCTGCAGCCTGAAATAGAAACTCTCCCTGGGGGTCTGGCGAAAAATCTTTGGAAGCTGCCGTGGGTGGGATATTACATCTCCCTTTCTCTGCAGGGGTTTCCTGAGACAGAGGCGTATGTTTCTGGGATGTGATGGTTAGGCAAGAGCTGTGTGGGAGCAGGGACATGCAGCATGCTTTGGTGTGGCAGGGAAGGCAGAGGTTAGGCAGGCAGATGTCTCCATCTCAGCATGCCTCGGCTCCACACCCATGGAGCCCAGAGAGATATCACACCGCTGTGAACCACTGAAACAGGGGTGCCCAACTGGCACCAGATAACACTTGGGGCATAAATCCTTCCTCCAGCCATGGGGGGAGCCTCGTGAACAGCCTTCTGTGCTGGGGAACAGGATCAGAGCTCTGGTGTGTTCATCCCTTCCAGAGGGCACGTGGCACCCAGCAGGATGCAGCCAGATGGCACAGGGAAAGCATCCATGGGCAGAGACTGTGCAGATGCTCCTGATGCTGCCTTCCAGGATGGTGGTCTCTGTTTTGCAGTACTTTGGGATTTTCTCTGCATCTAAATGTATAGTGAGGCCCATGAAGGCTCTCTGCCTATAGGAGAAGTGGGGTCCCCAGGCAGTGCCCGTGCCAGCAGGCAAGGAATGGGTGCCAGTAATTTTGGCATGTGCTGAATTGCTTGGGCACTCCCCTGCTGTACTTGCATGACTGAGGATCTGGCCATGGGCAAGAGTGATGGGAACAGAAAGGAATTAAAAAAAGGGGAGCAGGTGCTGGCTAATACATATGTGGCAGAAAATGAGAGGAGAGTTCTGGTTGCAAACAGAAGCTGAGAAAAGGCAGATTGGCAGGCAGCATATTTCTGGAGACAGCTTTCTCCTCTGTAGACTGAGTCACCTAAGAAACGTGTCAATAAAACACACTTGCAGGCACTGTCTCTAATAAATATATATTTAAGAGAGACATTTCTTCAAAACTGCTAGGAGATGTCGAATTCTGAAGGGATGGCATGAAAAATGACATCTCCAGTGGAAGCAGAGAGTTGCCATGGGAACTGGAACGCTTTGAACACATCACTAAAACAAGAAAACATTTTCCCCAGCAAAGGAAATTAAAAATTACATACATCTGGAGGCATCTGCCCTCTGCTTGTCTCTGATGGGAATATCAGAGTATCATGCAGCATATCATAATTCATGTAGTGGGCAGGACTGACAATTCCATATTGGTTGCTGAGTTCTTGTGAATAACTGTGATAAAGCCTTCCTGGCCTTGGGACAGGCAATGCTGGTGTCTGAACTGTGCTGGGGAGCTGGAGATTTAGAGCTGTAAAGGAATTTCCTCTAAAATGGTTTTGCTCACTTGGGAATAAAACAACAGCCTGAATGAACAACAAAGCCCATCTCACCACTCCACTGCTCCCTGAGTGTGCTGGCTCTGCTTAGCACCCAGGGTCTTCCCTGGGAGGCATGGGGAAGGCAGGTGAGAGGGCATGAGATGGAGGGGCATGGTGCATGTTTGGGCACTTACCTTGTGCTCTGGATACTCTCTATCCATGCAAGTCTGGGACAGCAAACCTAGGAGGAATTATTTGCACATGGAAGTCTGTGCATTTCTTTCTTTCCTTTCTTTTCCAGTGTATTTCTGTGCTTTCTTTTCCAATGCCTTTCTCAGTGTGCGGCAGCCCTGTGTGCAGAGGTGGCACAAGGTGAGCCCAGCCAGGGAGGAGATCTTGTCGTGCCGTATGACAGCACTCCAGCATCAGGGGAAATGCTAAATTGACCAGTACAAGGCAGTGTGAATTAAATAAGTTTATTTGTACAATGTATTGGCATTGCTGAAAAGAAAATGAGCACTGACCATGCAGCCCAGTGACCTGTGAATGATGGGGGAGAGACAGCTTGGTGAAGAGCTGGGCTCTGGCACTGCTCAGCAGCCACACAGGCAGAGACCATGTTGAGGTAAATAAAGAACGGCAAGTGTTTGTCTGCATTGCCCTGAGAGTGGAGGTGAAGGATGCCAGAAGCATCACCAGAGGCACACTGTCTGAGGAGCTGATTAAGTTCTCTGCTAAAGGAAATGCCAGCCAGGAGCTAATGGATAAGGGAACCAGAGTGCAAATTACTGTGTTGCTCCCTGCTATGGTATTCTCGTATCTTTGTCTCAGTACCTGGCATTGGCCTCAGGGGACAGGCTTGAGAATTAAATGGGCCCTTCCTCTGAGCTGTACTGCAAGCCCCAGGAGTCACTTTTTCATAGGTTGTTTTTTTTTTTCTACCTTTTTTTTGTACACTACAGTCCATCATGTGGTTTGGCAATCCTCAATCTGCAGAGCAACCTGAAACAAGACATAGCCAGAGGCATGGGAAGGCAGCGCTGGGGCTAAAAGGCAGACAGGGAGACTTAGGCACAGCAGAACTGCATTCATTGCATGCTCAGTGCCATGGGGCAGGGAGCGGTAGTGGTGGGGCTGGAGCTCAGAGCTCAGCCAGCAAACCTTGTGCACTTGATTGAGACATCTTGTTTATTCTTTCTCCCTCTGCAATGGCATAAAATTAATGCCATGCAATGCAGTGTGTCTCATTTGATTTGATACTGTGTTCAGTTTTACAAGAAAGATACTGAGGTGCTGGAGCATGTCCTGAGAATGATGGAGGCTGGAGCTGGGGAAGGGTCTGGAGTCCATGTCTGGTGAGGAGCAGCTGAGGGTGTTTAGTCTGGAGAAGGAGGCTTAGGGAGACCTTATCACTCTCTACAACTACTTGAAAGCAGGTTGTAGTCAGGTGGAGATCAATCTTTTCCCCTAGATAACCAGCAAAGATGAGAGGAAAGGGAAGGTGCAGGTTGAATATTAGGTAAAATTTCTTCACTGAGTTGTCAAGCACTGATACAGGCTGCCTAGAGAAGTGGTGAAGTTACCGTACCTGGAAGCATTGAAAAAACACATGGATGTGGCACTTGAGGACATGGTTTAGTGGTTTGCCTGGTGGTGGTACTAAGTTGGCGATTGGACTTAATGATCTTGCAGGTCTTTTCCAACCTTAATGATTCTATGATTCTGTGGTTTTTGTAGCATTTCCTGTTTGCTTTCTGTCTTTCCAATCTTTGCAGTTGTTTTCTGCGTATCAACGATTATCAGGTTGGCAATAGCAGCTTTGTATTGCACCTCTGTGCTTATCTTTTTCTGCCTTGAACTTTGACGAATTACAGAGTTCAGTAGCTGCTTTACAAATGCTAAGGATGTTACTGGCACGATCTGAAGTTTTTGCAGCTCCTCTTCAAGCAACTATGGCTTGTTGGGAGGTGATGATTTCTGTTAAAGAAAAACTTGATGAGAATGAGTTAACAAAAGGTGCAGTGTTTTTAGGAAAGAGAGTAAGTGAAAAACTGCCAGGGCCAGTCTGCAAGCTCCCTGAGAAAGAAGCTTCAGGTCCGTGCAGGTTCTGGATAGGCCTGGTCTAATGAGGTGACTCTCCCAGCTCAGATGAGTATGTGTGAAAGGATATAGCAAAGGCAGGAGCTCCATGGCTGCTTTATTCTGGTGCATCATCTCTCCTCTGTTTGCAACCTCAGCCCCAGCACTCAGGCATGGAACCTGCTGCAGTCTTTCCCTGAGGGTGACTGTTCACCAGGGTTCCTTGATGTGGTCAACAAGAACATTGTCATTGACCCCTAAAGAGGAAAATCAACTGAAGGTAAGTTCATGAAGGCAGGCCCAAACCAAAACACAGGTGTTTTGCAGGTGACATGGAGTGGTTTACCTAATGCTGAGATACCAGTCTGGCATTTTTGCCCTTGTCTTATTGCTCCCTCCAATGCATATAGCTATGCAGGCATTCTGCAGGACTGTGGCCTGCAAAATTCTCCTGGCCTTGTTTTGCTAGGGCCACAGCTGTGTGTACCAGCTGGCAACACAATGTTGTCTGAATGCTGTTCCCCTGTCCACAGGGACTGGCAGGGATTCCCTTTCCTGAGTGCCTCTGGCTTAGCCATCAAGGACAGGCTTTCATACTGAACATGTTAAATTATGCATGCTAATTTATATTCACACATTTTCTCATTGTATTTATAATATATAACAAACATGTTTATGTAGCATCTCTCTTCCATTACCACAGGGTCTCAAAGCACTGTAGAACCTCTAAAAGTATGCTCATACATTCCTATTCCTCCTCTGTCTTTATGGCATCCGAGGGTGTCCTAAGTCCTTAAAATAGTAACAACAGTAGCTTTGTTCGTTCTGTCTTAGTTCTGTCTGTAGCAAAAATAGCACAACTAATTTGTAGTCTCTGTTTGTAGTCTGTATGTGTGAGAATGAGGGGTATGTGTAAAGCCTCCATGACTGCACTGCCTCCAGCAGTTGCTGCTTCCGACTCTTTCTTCTATTCCGCCTGGACTTGATGTTTATCAATAACTTGCACCACATCCTGATTCTAACCTCTGGATGTGTACTTTATGTCACTTAATGCAGTGATAAGATTATGTGCATGTGGGTGCCTGCACAGGGCAATGGGGGAAGCTAAATTAAACTACATGAGCCAAGTGCATGGTTCTTTTGAGTCTTGTGATAGGTTTTTAGCTGGGGCTCCTAATGGTATAAGGCTTATCACATCCATCTTTCTGCCTTTTGTCTTCTAAAAGCTTTTGAGCCTGTAGGCTGATCGGAACAAAACCTGACAGAAAGGTAGATAGATATCTTGGAGATTTTAAGTCCCTGCAAGATTTGTGGAATTATGCAGCTGAGTGGAAAAAGACCCAAAGTAGAGAGAGGTAACTAGGTGGGATCAATTGGTTTGAGGCATCAGAAAAACAGGGAGGAGAAGCTGATCTGTGGGAAGCAGGGTTTATTGGCTCCACTGCTGGTAAAGCAGCTTCTCTCCTAGGCTGTTCTGGTGGATAGAGTTCTAACCTGCACGTGCCACTCTTGACAAACGTGAGAAGACACCTTTCTCCAGCATGGGAGGGTGTGAAATCCCTATAGCACCTTCTACAGCAACACGCAGACTTACCCACCATGCCAGCTGTGTCTGGAGCCTGTTTATCCATTGAGACAAAGGGTCAGTGCAGTGTGCTCAATGCAGGGGGGCCAGACTAGAAAACTGGGCTCCCCTGTGCTGTTATTCCTGTGGAAGTGCTAGGAAGGGAGTGCAGTTTCTCACCCAAAAGGGACAAGCAGATGCCCTGTGTGCTTCTTGGCACTGACACTGGCTCCCAGCTCGCTGGGAAACAAGGAGGTACAAGGTATGTCTGACTCCTCTGCTTCAAGCAGTAGTTGTGCCTGGATCCAAACTCCGTAACCAACATGTTGTGTAGGTGTAGAGAGAGCTCAGACCTGGGCCAGAGCCATGAGCACATGTACAGCAAATTTGCAGACTCCTTAGGGATTTTTCTTCCAAGAATTGAGCTGATCTTCCCTATATAACCCAAGGAGTATGCGCCCCAGGGATCATCCAGGAATTAGACATCCACCTAGGCATGACAGTATGCCATAAATCCTAGACAAGCCATACTCAGGGGTCACTTCATGGTCCTGCATCTAGTTCCTGCAGAGGACACTGGATGCAGCCATGTTCTAATACTGCATCTGCAGCATGCTGTGTGAGGCAGAGAATAAATCTCTTCATCGCATCAGCTCTCTGTGGCTCTTCTATGAGAGGGAGCCAGGGCAGCAGACTGTCTTTCTGAGGATTTGACAGGCATCATCTCACTTCATCGGCACTGAAGAATCGAGCACATGTAATTGTAGACCATGCTGATCTCTCTCATCATGTGTGAGTGGTTTTGTTGTTGGCTGTCTCTTGAGAGAGCCCCTGAAATTCTTGTGAACCTCTTGCTCTCCCTGTGCCAAAATATCCAAGTTGAGGGGGGAAAGGAGAGAAGCACAGCTGGAAGTGACACCACATGTGTATCTGTGTTTACAGATTGGATGACTTCTCTGTAGTCTGGCTGGAGGACATGCAATTGTAGACACTGATGTGCCATCACACCCGAGAGAAGGTAGTAATTAATCACCATGGCTCACAGAGCAGCAACTTGGGAACTGGCTGTACAGCAAATGCTGGCAATTCCAAGGGATTTGAGCAGTAGCAATGGGTGAAAAGATGCCTTGGCACCCCAGAATGAGGAGAACTGGCTTGATGCCTTCATGGTGAGCAGCAGATAGCCTTGTTTCCAGTGTACATGTGATGCCTTTTTGATCATAACCCTGCAGAAGTCGCCAGGAGCATAACTGATGGGGTCAGGTCTGTTACCCAGTTACCCAGTTATTTCAGCTTTATGAGTGAGACAAGGCAACCACTTCTGGAATCAAGCAAATAGCCAAGCAAAATTGCATTAGATGAATAGCTCATGACATGGCAGAGCTAGATAAGGATCTGACTGAAAGGTCTTGTTGGCAATCCCCTGCAGGCTTTTACTCACCCCTTCTTTTGCTAAGACATTTGTTTCAGATGTTTATATTGTTTCTTTCCTTACTGTGTGGTTTATTCTGCAGAGTACAAATTTCCCTGTGCTCAATCCTTGGCTGACCCCACTTCGCAGTTGATAAAACATCCTGTCATCTTTAACCATGTTGTCCCGGGTGGGAGCATGAGGCTAAGGCCAGCCTTCATCAATGGGGCCTTGGGCATCCTCATCTTTATGCTCTTTAGAGAGGAGCAGATGCCATCAGAGGCTGTGAGGTCTGTGTGTGCTGACCTACCTGTGGGATTACCCTACCCCCATAGACAAAACAGGGCCAGTGGGATCTCGGCTGCATCTTGATGCTTCTGCCCAAGTGAGTTTTCCTAGAGATGTGTTGGTATTTTAGGTAGTTCAGGGGATTAAAGCTGCTGCTGCTGTTAGCTCTGTCTGGTCTGTGAAGGACTGGGCCAGCTGCCAGCCTTCCTGGTGACACTCTTGGCCCTGCTTGCTGCCATTCAGCAGTGACTTCTGTCAGCTGTGTGGTGTGCTGCCCAAAGCCTTTGCTTCTTACTGATTGCCACTGTTTTAACTGTACATAATTCTATATATGGAGGCAGTTACAGTTCATTCCTCTGTAAGAAAGGCTGCTGACAGGACCGAGACACCCTGCATATGTTCTTGCTGCTGCTTCTGAGAAGACAAATATGTACAGACTGTTGTCCACTTTTGAGAAAGATGCCCAGGTGGAATGTCTGTGATAGGAGACTTGGCTTTCACTTCTGAGTAAGTAATTTAATATTCAAGGATGCTGAGGCACTGCAACAGCCAAGCAACATCTGAAAAGATGTATGTTTGCTTTGGGACTGGGAGTTTGAAGAAGTTGTCCATGACCTCTCTCTGTATTGTCTAAGATCCTCAAGTCGCAACCAGTTGAGGAGAGAGAAGGGGTGGTGCTGAGACCTGCCCACATCTCTGCACTCCAGCTCTGCTCTGCCTTTCGCAGAAGCTGGAGGAAACGCTGGTACCTTCTTGGGTTTTTTGCTGTCTGTTCCCCAGCCAAGCACAGCCTCTGCTCCCAGGATACCTTGTGGGGAAGCATCTCAGGTGTAGTAGGGATGTTTGTGGTCCTGACATTAGTGATAGTTCATGCTGCTTCATGACTTTGTGTGACAGGAGCTCTCTCAATGTCCTTGGAGTCAGCTTTAACCCCTGGCTGGGATGGACAAGCCCAGGAGGCATTAACAGCACTGCAGGGATGTTCACTGAAATGTTTCCTTCTCTGCTGCTATTTCTGAGCTCCCTAGGAAAAAAAAAAATTACAAAATGCAAGGAAAGCAACTCTAATGTATGTGGGAGTCTTACTAGCCC
>NW_008671025.1:32747-58534 GCF_000695815.1 Acanthisitta chloris
AGGAGGTTCTGGTGTGTAGTTGGTGATGTAGATACCATGTCTCCATTCCTGCAGCTTTAGGTTGTGGAGATTGTGGGAAGAGGCAAGGTTATCTTCTACCCTTGGGCACCTACCCATCTGGTTATGCCTCCCTGTCCTCTCCCAGTACTGGCCTGGCAGTCCCAAGGGAAAAGTCAGAGGCTAAAAGTGGAAGGAAAATGAAATCTTCATAGTGAGAGGCTGAGAAAACAAAGAATGAAACACCCAAAAAGCTTCTGTATGCAGTTGTAAAAATTAACCTTCTGCTACTTATTAATTACCACGGCAAGGATTTGGGAGAATCATGAGGTGGAATTTGGTAGTACAAACCACCTATTTCCCTTTCCAGGGATGCTGTGTTAGCTGGAAAGCACCATCCTGTCCAACGTGCTTAGGTTACACAGTCTTCTCTCTTTCCACAGTGACACTGCTCTCACCACAGGCTGGTGTGAACTCTTCCCAGAGGATTTTGTGTATTTGAGGGGACACTGAATAAGAGGACTTCACTGAGCTGAAAAACTCTTGAGCTGAGGGTAAATGTAGTTGTCTAGGAGAGAGTTAAGAGTCACTATCAGCTTGTTACTGCCCTTCTTAGGTTGTGACTACAGCTGGAGATAGGGTATTTTGGCTAGCTGGTGTCTAGAGCAGTTCATAGGGAGCCCAGTGCAGAAACATCTGTCTCCAGGAGCCGGCCTGGAGCAGATTGAGGGTTTGTACTCCTGGGTGCAGAATAACGTGAACAACACTGTCCTCCTTTGTAGTCTGAGCCACGCCGTCCTGCTCAGAAACACCAGGCTTGTCAGACTTGTCACCACGGAGGTGACAGGCTTGTCACCTCTGAGCTCCCTCAGGTCCCTGCAAAGCCCTGAGGCAGAGCTGGAGTGCTGCCTCGAGGAGGTCCACATCCCCTTGCTCATCCCCTTCATCTCCGAGCCGAGGCTGTGCAGCCTCCCTGACGTCAGTGCCTCAGCCAGGAATCCCCTGCACAAAGCTGCAGTGGCTTCGCCCCTGTTTTCCTAGCACACATCATTCGGGAGCCTCCAGCGCTCAGATGCAGGCACATCATTTCGGCTGGCTTGAGGCATTGCCTCTGGGAACCCCTGCCTGGGAAACGTGACTGTGTTCAGGACATTCCCAAACCTCCAGAGCTGAAACACAACCGGCAGAGTCGATTATATTACAGCTGAGATTCTTAAATAAGCAGCACTTGATGAGTGCAGTGGGATGTTTAATAAGAGCCTGCTCAGCCCCCCAGTGTCCCCCACCTCCCAGAACCACTCCTAGAGGCAGCTCTACAGCCGGTGAGGGGAGAGGCAGCGAGGCAATGTAATTTGTATTCCAGCTCTGCTACTGCTCCTAGTGCTTCCAAGAAGCAAGTAAAAATAGCACTCCGTCATTTTGTAAATAATAGCTATCTCCTCCCGGGCCCAGGGAGTCACAAGCACTTACGGGGGGATTGCGGGAAGGGGGATGGCTGCCTTGAGCCCGAGCCAGGAATATGGGGTTTTGGAGGGGGGACAGGGGAGGGTGGGGGAAAGGGAAAGCCTGAGGCCCCCCAGCAGCAGCTGCTGCTGCTTTATTCCTTCTGCACACTCGAGGAAGCGCCCGACCCTGCTGGTGTGGGGTTCAGGGGCTGGGGCTGGCTCTCCACCCAGGGCTGGGAGGGGTGATTGTGGTGTACACAAGCAGCTAGATCTGGGGTAGCACATTCCTGGAGGAGAGGGGTGGCTTTTAAAGAGCAGGCAGGTGTAGGAAGTGCCATGGTAACACTGTGGGAAGGGTTGTTTTGTTTTACATTTGCATTGCAGATCAGCCCAGCTGTGGGGGATTTCTCCAGGCAGGAGCAAGGCAGCGTGGCCTGGCAGGCAGAGTGCAGGCGTTGTACCCCATGCAAAAAAGGGCAGTCTGGTCGACCTGCAGCACCTTATTTCTGCTCCCACATGTGCTCCAGATGGTTGCAGACACATGATTGTGCTGGAGCTTGGGAATAAGCTGAGCCTATAAATGGGAAAAGCCCCCAGACAGGGGAATCAGCCTCTAACAAATGACTTAGGAACAGGGCATGCCACTGGGATCTCTAAATCTTTCCCACGTTCAAATGTTGAACCTGAAAATCTCTTGCTCTTCTAGTTTCATGTCGGCTTGAGGATCCTTTCTTGCTTTCCTGGTCTTCAGGTGCAGCAGCCTGAGGCATGGTGAGGCTCAGCAGGGTGGCTGGAAGGGGCTTGTGCAGCCCACCAGGAGCAACACCAAGCCGCCTGCTGGGCAGTGGTGCTATTCCTTAGGGCAGCTGGAGCTAGGCTCTGGCTCTTGCTCCATTCTGGCTTCCTACCTGAACCAAGCCTCTTGTTTTTTTGTTTTCCTGCTTGTAAACAGGACCAGCAGCATCCACTTGCCACCCCAGCAGGCTTGAAGGTTCAACTTGTGCATGTAAAAAACCTTTGAATTACGGGAAAGGATGATGCTAGGAAAAGGAAAAATGCCTTTTAAGGTTCTGCAGCACGTGTAGGAAAAGTGCCTAACCCTCTGACCCTTAATCTTTGGTGAGAACTGGACAAGACAGCTAAGCTGTGATGTGAGCATGTCTGTGGATTGCGGTGCAGCTAAGGATTTCCCTGCCATGTGTCTAAGCAGAGGCAGGAGATGCTGTTCTCTCAGCTTTCTCTTGCTGCAAAAGTGGATGCAGCTTCTTCTCGTTCAGGCACAGGCTGGATAGGTGTGAGGATAAAGAGGGGAGAGACTGGCTGAGTAGTTCCTGATTTCTCTGGAGGAGAAGGTCTCACAGTCATAGAGTCAGTGAGCTCAGGCATAGCTGCAAGTAGTGCAGATGCTCTTGGGCTACAGGATCATGAAGAAAGCCAATCTCGGAAGCTGGAGTGTGCTCTGTTCTGCTGGTGTTTTACTTATCTCTGGATTTCCCAGCTCTGCTGAAATCCCTGCTTGCATAGCAATGATTTAATTTCAGAAATCCCTCCGGATCCCAGCCAAATCCTGCCCTTGGGAGCACATATTAACAGGGAAAGTTCAGTCTGGCTTTAGCCAGGAAAGGTGCAGGGCATCAGTTTTTTAAGTGCTGAGGGACATCAGTGAGCCAGGGACGAAGCCCCAACTTGTCCCTGCACTGGGCGATGCATGGCCTGGCCTGGGAAGTATGTCTGCAGTCTGGACATGAGGGATTCTCTTCAGACCTGGGCTGTAATTAATTGTTACTATCAAAAAACATTTATATTAATAAATTAATGACATTTCTTAATGCTATTACCTTTGATTGTATTTACCAGTAGATTGAAGGGGCAGGAAGGGTTCTCTGGAGCTCTACGATGGCCAGGTTACAGCATGCTAGGTACATGAAGGCTCATGTAAAGGTTTCAGGATCATATCAAAAGGTGTCCAAAACTAGTTCTACCTTTTTGCCATTTTCATAATTTCCTAAATCTCTTCCCTTGTGCTTGGATGTGGCAGAGCAGATTGGACCCTTTCATGGATCCCTTTTCCTCTGTCCTCTCTGGTGCAGGGTCCGCTTCATTCTGCACCTCTCAAAGACTCTCTTCCCTGGCCATGGCTGCCCATGGATCCTGATCAGATATCTATGGCTGCAAACTAGCACCCAGGAGGAGATAGGAGAGAGAGTTTGTTTTCTCTAAAACATAATTAGCTTCCTCTCGCTGCATGTGGTAGCAGAAAGAGCTTTGGATCACTAAATGTTGTTCTGTGGGTCTCATTTGGGGACTTGTTTGGAGGGAGACAGAGAATACTCTGAGTGTTTAAGTCTTACAGAAGTAACTCGTTTTGTTTA
The DNA here is from genome assembly GCF_000695815.1 of Acanthisitta chloris. Lineage (NCBI taxonomy): Eukaryota > Metazoa > Chordata > Aves > Passeriformes > Acanthisittidae > Acanthisitta > Acanthisitta chloris. The sequence goes on from NW_008671025.1 coordinate 36,562, forward strand.
GACTTCTGGGTGTTTCTGGAAGTGTACTGCATACATATTTCTCTTTAACCTTCTTTTTATCACATCAAGATGAGATCAAGGGTTACTTATATAGCACAATAATATCAGCCACAGGCTGCATCAAAAGCTTTTCTGCCATAATAACTAAAGACATGTATACGTATATTTTAGCCATTAAGAAGAAAACCCTGCCAGAATGCATTATCTTGTTTTGGGATGCAAAACTTTGAAGCACAAAACTAAGCTTCCTAGTACTGCAAAGTAACTGTCAGGGGACAGAACGATTTCCATAACTGAATTGAGCAATGGGCCATCCAGGCTACTTGTAAAGCTGCTGCAGTGGCCAAAACTGGGTACTGTGCATAAAACACGAACCCTGCTTTGGGGCTTTAAATTGGGTCTTTCATTAGCGGAGCAGTTCTGAGCTGGCTACTGCCATACAAAAGGAATGCAACAGCATGTTCTATCTCTGAAGTGGTGAGGATTTATGGTAACAGAGTGCTAAACTTAAGGCACCTCATCCATCATTTTTTTCAATACAACCCAGTGGGCAGAGCATAGGACCGTAAATCTGGTAAATCGCTGTGCCTTGATTTCCCTGCAAAATGGGACAGCAGCAGAGATTGCAATTAGGAAACGTGCCAAAATCGAATGAAGTCAAGGAGAGCTGTATGTGCTGTTCAGCACGTACTGATGGCCACGTTCTGCAAAGCACTCCAGTTTATCGGAAGACATTTGGTTAAAATTGCCCCTGGGTTTCAGCACCTGGGGCAGCAACTGGGAGTCTGTGGCTTTGCTGGGGCAGTGGGGCTGCTGTTCAGCATCCATGAGGGCATCACAGCCTGGGATGCAGGGGAGCATGTGATGTGGGTGAGCAGCAGCTTTGCAAGAGTGAGGCACTTTAGCGAATAGCAAGCATGATGGCAGTAAAAGGCAATCAGAATATTGATTCTTTTTACATACAGATAAGCCTGAAGCTGTAACAAACCCAGGATTTCCTAAAACTGGTGGAACATTGCTAGGCTGTTTATCAGGCTGGGAGACACAAAGGGATTTCAGATTAAAAGGAGTTTGAAAGCATAAGGGCTTACCTCTCTATTGAAAACGTGTGGATCTGTACCACGTTATGGATCATGCAGGCACATAGATTTTGTAAATACGTATTGTCTGGCCATGTGGGACACATTCGTCCTCAGTGTAAGCGTGGGAAGCAGCAGAGCTGCATTGGAGATGAATTTGCCCAATTACGAGTGATAAAATCAGCCGTTGTTCAGGGCACAGAGCACAGTGCTGAGAGTTCAGCAGAGAGGCGCCTGGCAGGAAAAAACACCATGTAACAAACCCCAAACCTTTCCCTGTACAAGCAAATTCAGTTCTCTGAATTTCTCTCTAATTATTTTTTTCCCTTTTTTTTTTTTTCTGTCCCAGACAGTGTAACCGAAGTCAAGACAGACATTTACGTGACAAGTTTTGGCCCTGTCTCGGACACAGATATGGTAAGTGCCACTGGTCACTTCACGGGGAGGGATGGCTTCTCCTGCAGCCACCGCAGACATGTCCCACCCTCATCCCAGGACAACCTGGACAGTAGCAGGATTTTTCTAAATGGCAAGAGCTGGTGGTAGCTCAGTGCGAGTGGTAGACAGGGATTGCATCTCAGTGTGTTTGGGCTTTTGGAAACCAACTGATAACACACCCTTGGAGGGCTTTGCATCACTCAGACATGCTGCAGGCTGTAGCGCCTTTTTCTTTCCTGCAAGTGCAACCTAATAAAATGAGGGGTCTGCCCACAGGACCCAGACCTGTATATAGCATGCTCCACTCATTACCTGCCTTGATAAGCACCTTTGCTGTAGCCAGCTTCCCCTGAGTTGCCTGTGTTTGGAGGAAGGAGGGTGCTCCCTGGTAAGAGGGGAGGATGCCAGAATCTGGTCTGGTTTGGTGGCAGTGCCAGAAGAGAATGGTTCACCATCAAACTGTCCTTAGTGCTTGAACCAGAAGGGAGGCAAAAGAGAAAAAAGAAAAAAGTATGAACTGATTGCAATATTTTGACATGCTCAGGGAAAATTATTAATGAAAAGGCCTGAGGTCTGAATTTAGGCTTGTATTCCCACAACAGTTTGTCTTCTAATTAAAACAGGACTGTGGAGCATAATTAATAGTGAGGTTTCTCAACAGCATTTCTTGCAGCTCATATTCCACATGCGTCCAGGCACACAGAGAAGAGTTGGTTGTTGGTGGTTCTCACAGTTCAAGGATGCTACATGAGAACAGTCATTCATTCAGGACCGAGACACTCCTGTACATCCAGCACCAGAGGTGATGTGGCAGTCCTGGCCATGGAGGGACCCTGCTTTGGGAGAGGGAGCAGGCTTTACTCTCACCAGCTGGGTCAGGTTGGAGCAGTGCCCTGCAGTCCCTCTGGAGCTGAGAGCGTTTAATTTTCTGTGCTGATGTAGCCATGAACTTCAACTGTCCTACCAAGAGTCCTGTGCTAGCAAGCAGAGCCAACAGTCCTGTGCTGGCAAGCAGAGGAGTTGGGGGAGAATAAAATCTCTGTGTTTCATGGAGCTGCTCACCCCATCATGCAAGCCCGTGTTGCTTTGGGAAGACCACTCCCTCCAGGGTAAGCAGTTAACTTGATGTCAGCATAGTTGAGACTATTAACCTCATCTGAGTTCTCTCTTTCTCTCTCTCTCCTGCTTTCCTACCACAGTGGAGACCCATAATATATTCAGCAATCGTAGCCCTTGGGGAGTATCTGATAATTACTTCCAAGGTGGAGCATATTTGATTAAGGGAGTGTGTATAATGAACTGTGAAGAAGAAATATGAGGTATTGAAAAGAGGAAGGTATTCTCTGGGATGTGATTTGACAAAATGAATTTAAAATTAGGTAGACAGTTAAAGAATAATAAATTATTTCCCCTTCACGTGCTTTCGTTCCACGTATTTTACAAATGCATAGCGAATGTGTTTTAGCCTGCTGTGCTGCTGCTAAATGCACTCAGAAACGTGAGGGAGAGAAAACCCATCTCAGGAAGCGTGGGGAGAACCTGCTCTTCTGCCATGGTTCTTTTCATTTCAGAAGTGGGGAAGTCCCTCCTTCCACACTGACATCCACCGGGCGAGCTGCTCCCATCCCTCCCACAGCCATTACTCATTGCCGTGGAAAGCCGCTCCGGCGCATCCTGATGCAGAGACTGTAATTATGATGATGGAGGAGAGGCAGGTAAAGCTGCTGTGGAATGCAGAGGAGAGCAGCTGGCTATGAAGAGTGGAGGATGCATAGACCTTTCCATTGAGATGCTCCAAGGGACTTCTAATCTCTCTTTTAGTTTGGTTTGGAAAGTAGAGCCTGACAGGACTTGACATGTGCCTGAATCTTCCAGTACCAAGCTCTTCCAACTTGGCCTCAGTCCCCAGGAAATTATAAAAAGGAAAAAAAAGTTCAAGGAAGTTTTGTTTTGTGGATGAACTCTGAAGACAGACTCAGTCTTTATGTTTTCAGTCACTTCTATAAGACAGAGAAGAGCATAACATAGAACTTGTGTGCTTCTTGGAAAGGGTGAATTGGGAATGATGCTTTTATGGAAAGAATTCTAGAAAAGAGGGAAAGAATCTGAACATGATTTTTCTTTTCTTCAGAAATGATTCCATAGTATAAAAGAAGAAAGTTGTTAAAAATGTTTTGATTCTTTGTTCATTTCTATTTTTAATAGAAGCAGGGAGTTCTGAGTAAGAGAGCTCTTCTCCTCATAAGGACTTTTCCCAAACCTTCTGGGACTGCACACAGGCTCATTTCTTTGGTTTTATCCCTTTACTGAGCTTAAAACCATGAAGCAAAGATCACTTCCTTGAAGGGGCAGAATATCTTGTACAGAGAAGAGCCTGTGGGAATGTAAGATCTTCTCTTTCCTTCCCCCAGCCAGGCTCCAGAAGGTTCACATTTGAGCAGGGGTGGCTCCATGGCCAGGGAGCAGGGATGAATTTATTTACCAAGATGCTTTCATTCAGCTGCCATCTGCTGCAAAACCTGTAGGAATTTCTCTGTCCTATAGGAAACTGATGCACAGCAGTTTTTAGATGCTGCTGAGAAGTGCTGCAGGAAAGCAATCACTCACAATGATAAGTTTAGTTGGTCCTGCAGCCTCCAGGAACACATAAATAAAGCCTATAAGTCTGTGATGGCAGGGAAAGAACAGTTGGGACAGACAGAGCCCCCATCTCTCTCTAAAAGCCTTGTGATTCAATGAAAGCCTTCATTAGCAAGGGGTGTGTGCTGTGGAGATGAGCAGTGGTGCAGCTCATGCTGATGGGCTGAAGACTTCCCTAATGTGACATGAACCCTCAGAGGACATGGGCTGGCTCAGTACACAGGGAACACTGTGTAGGTTCATTTGATTTCCCTTGGGTTGGCCATGGAGCTCTAGTGCCTTTGCTGCTTGTCCAAGTGGTTTCTGAGGCAGTACACACCAAGTGAGGAGCTGGCCCTGACTGCAGGGGCTCAAAGACCTGACCTCTAATTGCCCTTGCTGGAATTTGGCCTTGGAAATGGGTTTCTACACTAGCTGAAAGAAGGAAAAATAATAATAAAAAGATAAAAGGAAAAATATGGGGAAAAGAAGACAAAAGAAAGTTACAGGATCTTGTAATGCAAGTTTGTGAAGTCCTTGATTCAATGCCTTTCTTGAGGTGGCCTGGGGAGAAAAATAAGATTAAGATAATGTCATGAAAGTTTATTTTCTTTTTATGAGCAGGGGTACAATTACCAGCATCCTGGCCAAAACCACCTCCAGGTTTTTTTATTTTTGCCTCTTAAAATACTCATGTAGCTGCACACAATGGGCTCCTTCCCCTGAAACACCTGGATAAAGGTGGTGATGTAGCTCGGCTACCCCAGCACTGACTACTGTAGGCTCCACTGCAGCTTGTCTGCAGTGGTCAGAAATACCAAACTGCAAATTTTGGCCTCATAGGTAAGTCATTATATGAAATGTGGTAAATGCCATCTATCCTCTACTACTGTTAATCCTTTCTCCTTGTTGCACCATGTTTCATATCACTCAACATGTGCCAAAATACAGTCTGCTCCATCACAGCAGATACCGCCTCTTGATTCACCTGTTTTGCAATGAAGAGCTGAATAAAGCACGACTTATTTTTCTCTCTCCACAAAGGAATACACTATTGATGTCTTTTTCCGGCAATCCTGGAGAGATGAAAGGCTGAAGTTTGATGGTCCCATGAAAATACTTCCCCTGAACAACCTGCTGGCCAGTAAGATCTGGACTCCTGATACCTTCTTCCACAATGGGAAGAAATCTGTTGCCCATAACATGACAACACCCAACAAGCTGCTGCGCCTGGTGGACAATGGCACTCTCCTGTACACCATGAGGTAAGTTTGTGCCTCCTGGCCACAGTATTTCAGGTCTATATGCAGGCCGGAATGTGGTCTCAGGGTACATTACAGCAGGGTTTGTACAGACTTCCACCAACTCTGTTAGCACATTCGAGTCTTACCCTGCTGCCTTCCTTGCTTTCCTTGTTTCCTACCTAGGTATCATCCCTGAGCCTCAACTTACACACATTTTTACAGGTAGTTTTTATCTCACCATTTACATTGATTTTTTTCTTTTTTGTGATGAGGTGGAGGTGTTGGGACCTATAGTTTGTGAGGCTGATATGCCACCTGACTTAATTTTGTTCCTGACCTGTGATGGGATATGAACCAGGTATCCAGTATTGGTAGGGGAACGTTAGGATGAGAGAATTTGTTATTCTCCAGCAGCTTGAGAATAGATTTAAATTTGTTCAGCATGTTACAGTGGAGCCATTTCAAACATCTAATAGGACCAAGCTTGCTTGTGAGAACAATGGGACATTCTTTTCCTACTTCATGGAATCAGAAGTCCAGATCTGTGTGATCAGTGCACATCATTAGGGAAAAAACTCAAACCAAACCCCAGCTTACTAAAAACTGTGCTTTGGAGGAGCCAGGTTTGCAGGGGCTGTTGGAAGTTCTAGGTTCAACCCAGCCCAAGTTGTCCACTATGAGCTCTCGGTGAGAGCTCTGAGCATGAGGCAGCCCTGCAGCATGAGAGCCCAGGCAGTGACACAGCCTATGTAACCTCTCTGTGAGCTCCAGCAACTGGGGCTTTCCTCTGAAAACACCAGTTGCTGTTGGAGAACTGTGCTTGGGAAGCCTTCTCTGGATTTCTCAAGAACAGCCCTGGTATGTTCATTTATCACTAAGCTACAACATTTTGAGAGCATGAAGTAAATGCCTTTGGGTTAATTGTATGTTCATTCCAGAACTATTGAGAGATTCTTGTATGCTTGTAAGCTATTCACCCATGTCAATGATGTTTGCCACCTGGGGTTAATGTACTAATTTGCCTTCTGAGGTAAATGGGCTTATAAATGAAACAACAGGCTATTCATAGATGCACAAGAAAGATATTGAGTTGCTTTTGGAAAGGTGTAAGACTTTGTTTTAAAAAATTATTTTCTCTGTCACTAAGCCAATCCTAACAGGCTTTATTGTGGATTCTGTGTGCTGAGATGCTGCACTTTCACCTCTGTTTTTGAGGACCAGGCAGAATTTCATCTCTTCATAGTTAAACTGCTGTGAATCTACATGGTGTCAGCAAGTTTTACAGCCTACATTGATAAACAATACTCTGCTTTTGCACAGCCGTTCTCAAATATGAGCTAATCCTGCCAGTGCCCTGGAGGTTTAGGTCTCCACACATCAGTGATCTCACATTAAGGCAGATGGGGTAAATGAAGGGAGAAGCCCAACTTGACTTAAGGGCTCAGTTCTGCTCCCAGCGCTCTGACCTGCATGTAGGCGACTAACACTCCCCCCATTTTTATCATTGTCTGACTGTGAAGTATTATAGGAGCTATTGGCATAAGACAGCAAAAAAAAAGGGACTCACTTTCAGAGCTTTTGTGTCATTTCACTTCTTTATTCAGCAAGCAGCCATTAGCTTCAGCAAGTTTTGTGAGACTAAGAAAGTACTGGATTTACTCTTCCATTTAGGGCTGGGCAGGTGCCAGGATGGCAGCATCATGAGACTCCTGGGAATGAGCTTCTGGAAGAAAACGGAGTCATGGGATTTTTAAATAAATTCAAAACTTCCTTCAGTTTAGCTGTCTCCTGAAGAAGGGGGAATGAAGGACCTTCCTTTATGTGTGCTCCTGCCCCTCTTAAATATGCCTCTAAGACTTTGCAAGAGACGAAGAGTCCACTTGAGAGATACTCAGAGACTGAGGGCTGGATATGGGGCCTTTTGTCAGGTGTTGCATTGCACAGTACCAGGAGCTGTCATGCATGGAGATCTTTTCCCTACCGAGTGTGTGAAGCTATCCTGGTGGGGCTCTGAGCAGCATCTCCTGGTGCTGATGATGTGGTTGGAGCTGGCCACATGGCTGTCTGGAAAGCACTGCCCATTGCACAGGACAGCGTGTCAGGGGCAGAGCAGGGCTCCTCTTGGACTGCAGTTCAACACATCCAGGATAGGATGTCTGTCCTGGTGCATGTGATGATTGCCCTTCTTCCTCTTGCTGAAGGAAGGCCACACAGGATCTTTTGAGTGGGGCCTCAGAAAGGAAGATCCAAGGACACAGACTGCATGGGCCAGGACCATGCATCAGGCTGAGGCTCAGAGACCAAATCCTACCTTACTTTGCTGCTCCTAGGCACTCACACCCCATTTCCCCTGTAACATGATGATGTCCTTCCCTTGTTAAGTACTTTGAAACTTCCTCCCAGGAAAGGCCTAGAGGGATACTCCTGTTCTATGTCCAAGTGGGGCATTTGCTGTTCTCCCCCATGCACAGGAGCATGCAGATGTGTGCCTCTCAAAGGCAGGAGCAGGATCATGAAGCTAATCTGAGCCCCTCACAGCTGACATCCAGCAAATCCCAGAGTTATGTTCTGTCCTGCTGACTGTGGAGCAAGTCTGGACTTCTATCAGATTTCCACTGGACTGGCAGGACTGCCCAGGTGATCTCTTGCGGGCTGAGTCTAGACTGGTATCTTGCCATGTAGTTTGACTCCCGAAACATATCCTTCTCCTTTACCTTGTACCAGCCAATATCCTTGAGGGATCAGTTCTGCTGATGTGCAATTAGAGCCATGTCTCTTGCTATTTATCCTGCTGTGAAAGCCAACTTCTCTTAGTCAAGGCTTACAGTTATAGATGAAGTTGCTCTGGTGGAACAGCAACTCTGACACATATATCCAGCAAAATTACACTTGTGTGACAATATTTATAGCTCCTGGAGAGCGCCTCTTTATCACTGACCTGAGCTTCAAGAAGTCACATACCAGCTGTAGCTGAGCGTCCAGAGATTTCCTTTAGTCACAGCACAGACTCCTCACGGATCGGTGCAACGTCATGGTGCAAACATCTAATCACTAACAGGCCTTGGCACCTGGGTGACAAGATGGCCTTTGTGACTGCAGCACAGAATTGCATTTCTCTATTCCCCAGTATTACTGATCCCTCTGCATCTTCCCTGCTACTTCAGCTGGCTCAGAGGGCATGGAGAACACATTTGTATTATGTAGCCCTGCCTCTGCAGGCTTTTTTGTGGAGCTCCTACAAGATCCAAGTAGTTCACAAAAGCCCAGCTAGGGCCTCAAAGCTCTGGTGTCAGACTCGAGTGCAGCAAACTGGGAATTGTGCATGGATTTAAATAAGGTAGAGACAAAAGCTCAGCTGCTGCAGCAGTCTCTGGATGTACTTTCTGGCTCAAATCGTGTGGGGCACATAGATAATGTTCTGGTTCTTCCTGGCCTTGAAGCGTATGAAAATAGTGAAAGTTTAATGCTATGCTGCTGGGATTCAGCTTTGTGAATCCAGGCTTTAAAAAGCTCTCCTACTCTTAACAGGGACTGTCAGAATGGCATGTTGAGGCTTTGTCGTTATTGTCAGAGTGGTTCCCAGACAATAAGTGCTCAAGTTAGGCACTTAGAGGACGTTTTCTTTACCTGTCAGGCTGACACATTCAGCTGCATGCCCAAAGACTTTGTCTCAAGCACCTGTATTGCTAAAGAGGCAGTGCATGAGCGCTGAGGAAGGAGGGTTGGTGAGCCCTCAGGTGAGTCAGAGGCAGAACAGGAGGGAAAGCTGAATACAGAACACAATCAGACCTACAGGGGCTGTTGAACCCCAGATAACAAGTCCTCTACCTACTGTGGCATGCTCAGGGGTTTGAGCTTCCCACGCTGCTTTTTGAAATCACAAAGCTTTGCAGTGTCTCTCTAGCAAAGGTTCTGAGTTGTCTTTACTGCCTGTTTTTTTTAAAACCCCGGGCAATTTGTGATTGCCCCAGGCTGGAGCTTGCAGCACCCTTCCACATGATGGAGGTGCAACCTTTCTGCAAGAGCAGCAGCTCTGACATCCCAGCACCAGCTCTTCTGGGCAGTACAGACTGGCAGCTATTTGGCTGTGTCCCACATGGGGGGCTGATCATAGACAACAGGACAAATGGATCCGAGTAGACCAAAGCTAGACTGGTAAACACACAATCAGGCAAAGAGATGGGATGAGATTTGCACAGCCCACTTTTCCCTGCCTTACAGATGCCAGAGTGGATCCAAAGACAGAAATTATCTGTTTTCCAGGCTTGGCTTTGTGCAGGCAGACTTTTATAAGGAAATTGTCCCAGGAGGGAGAAATCTTCAGAGATCACCTTATCTCACGGCATTTCTCCCTTTATGGGCTGAAATCTCCACGGGCTGGGGGAGGATGCAAAGTGAATTCAGTGCTTTCAGATCCAGCACAAGGATCCTAGAAGCAATTTGGCTTTCAAGCTCAAACCCCAGCAATTAAACCTAACCTAGATTCTCACACAGCCTAAACCGTAAACACTCTTCGGCCTGACTGTGGTTATTAATGAATCTCCTGGAGAAGAAATCAGGACAAAACTCAAGCAATATCCCTGGCATAAACAAAGTCAGTTCTGCTGTGCAGGGTGCTGTCATGTTTTTGTACCACTCATACACCAAGGGATTATTACATTTGCGTCCCAGAAATTGGACTGAGATTCTCGCTCATCCTGCAGCACGACGCAGGTAACGACAGGGGCTCTAATGACACATCAAAGGCTTCGCTAAGCTCCCGGTAACCATGAGAACGAAGCTGAAGTGGTTTGTTATCCCGTCAGCCCTGGGAGAGGTATGTTTAGCCTGATTCACGCTTCTTGCCATTGTGTTCCGCAGTTCAAAGGACTTCCCATGACTTTAAAGGGAAAAACATGGTTTCTGTCCTGGATGTTCCACTTTTGGTGCCATTGTGCCAGCAAAGTGAAGAGAAAACATGAGGAGTTTGGGGTTTGACTTCAAGACAGTTCTGCATAAGTTATTGCTAGTGCCTGGGACGGATGAGCCAAAGGATACAGCTGCTGGATGATGTGATTGCTGGCAGCTTGGCTATTTTTTACATGCTGTTTAGGCTTTTTAAGGACATTTCAGGGCTCAGATGTCTGAACCTGTATAGGCCTTCAGAGCAACGAAGCAAAACCCAGTGGTTAGTTGTCCATAAGTTCCCTTGCGCATGGTAAGGGGCAAAGATGAGAATTTCTGCAATAAACTCTTTTACCTAAATGCTGCAGAGGTCATGGTAATTGTCTGGGAAGTGAGATACATTCCTTGTCACTTGACATTTTGACGTTTCATTAGGCAAAGCATATGGTGCTGAGGAGTCCTTTGCCAGAGACAGGAGGTGGGGGGGAAGGCCAGCGGGAGGGAGCAGAAGGGGAATGTGGGCACTCTCCTGAGTGGTGATTGATTCCACAGCTCATCTAAATACCTCTGCTAATTAGTGCTCTGAAGGATGAGTGTATGCACGAGAGGCTGCAGGAGGAGAGTGAAAGATTGCTGAGGGATGGATTGGGCAGGAATATGCAGCAGCTCTGGTCATGGGGAGAGTACACCCTGGCATGGAGGAGGCAAAGCAAAGGGGGAACACCTGGGAGGGGGAATGCTTGTATTGCTTCCCCCTTCAGCTGTGAAGCTGGCTCCCTTTGTGTGTTTTCTGTGGACATGCTGAATTCTGGCTGGCTGAAGTTGCAGACCCAGACTCATTTTGCTGGATGATACGACTTTTTCTTTTTTTTTATTTAATTTCAGGAGACTTAAAAACTCCTTCAGTAGTAGGTGGAGAAGTGGCAGATTAGTTTGCTTTTTCAGTGCCTTGTCGATGGGTTTATTGTGTTACTGTTTACTGGCTCAGTTAATAAAATATGCTTTAGGTTTAAAATGCAACTGGTGCATTTCCACACACCCACAGAATCATCCAGCATCCATATACAGTTGTCTCCTTCCCTTGATAACACTTGTTCCTGTTGGCCATGGCCTGTAGGGTATGGCCAAGGCCAGCTTGTGCCCACCTATTCTCTGCTGCCATCCTGTCGCCTCTGAGGCTCTTCCTGGCTGCATTAAATGGCAGTCAACCACCAGACCCACAGTCTGTTGTCCTTGGAGCTGTTCAGCCTTATTCATAGTGGCTGTTGATCACGGCTAAGGCTTGCAAGCAGTACAGTGCATGGAAAACTCTTCAGTGTTGTGGGGGTGAGTTCAGAAGGAAAGCAGTGATCAGAGGAGAGGTCCTTTGGAAAAGCCAACTTTGGGAACTCCCAGCTAAGAGCCTTTTAAAATAATAAAGCAAATAGCAAAGCCAACAAAAAAGTAGGAAGGTAAAAAGGAAAAGTCTTGTGTGGCCTGCTGAGACAGGGAAAATGCATCAACATTGCCTTGACACAAGTGACAGTGACAAATATGAGAAGCAAAAACTCCATTGCAGTTAGAAAGGACACAGAAAGAATTGAATAGTAAGATCCTTGAAGATATGCTTGACAAACTTGCCAACCATGAGCTCCCAGAGTGAATTTTGAGCTGACTGAACAAAATGTCACAAAAGAAACAGAACAGGAGGGACAAGGCTTTGAGTCCACACTGTGCTGCCAGGTTTTCATACCTGCTTCTTGAAATCCTAATCTTCATCTAGATTACAAAAGAAAGGCACCAGAGCCAATGAGCAATTTGTTCATGGTGGCCTTTGAATGTGCAGGAGAAAATCATTACAACAATGTGCTTGTAGGCTTGTCAAAATCACTGTCAGTCTATCAACTTCAATGAGTCTTGATTGAAGTCCATAAGATCAGGTGGTCTTCTCTCTCGTGTAAAACAGGTACATTCAGTCTAGACATGTAGAAGAGATGATCAAGTCAGAGAGAGTTATTTCTTTCCAAGAAGTTACATTGGCCACACAGTGGTTCTTGGATTGGCTGAGAAAACCAAGGTGGAGCCGGGCATAATGGAGGCAGGACAGTCATCATCACCTCTTTGTCAGCAGAGTGATTACAGGGCATAGTGGTCACTGGCCATGTACTTGGATTCAGAAAGGACTGGCAGACTCAGAGTAGGAAAGGTCTTCGGCCTCTGGTACACTCACTTGCCTGGATACAGCTTCTGCATCCTGGGAGCCATCAGCCCAGGATGCTGGGAGACAACAGCAAGTTGTGGTTTGCTCTGAATTCGTCCAGGTTTCTTACTTCTATACAAGCAGCCACTGGCCTCCTCTATTGGAGGTGGAATCAGCCTGTATAGACCAAATAAACCTGCTATGATTAAGCTGGATGGAGTATGGAGCATCAGCCATGGCTGGGCTGTGAGCTTTTGGGACCCAACAGGGAATGGAGGCTCAGCACTCAGCCCTCCAAGGCTGCAATGCACGTAGTCCCCATGGGGCGTATGGTGACCATGTCCTATGGATGCTGGATAGCTCAGAGCTGATCATCAGGACCGAACCTGTCCTGATTGTGGGAGTTGCTTTGATAGGGCATTTTCCCCATTGTGGGCTCATCCCTGAGGCACCATGGGCTGGTTGTGCCCATTGGAGATGTGGCAGTGGTACCTGGCACTGAAAAACAGCAGAAACGGGTATGTGGTACTGTTGCATTAAGGAGCAGGGAGGTACCACTGAAACAGTGTGGGACTGGGCTCAGTAGGATTGCAGAACACTCACAGCTTTCCTCTGCTAGCTCTTACAAGAATAAGGTACAGACTTCCCCATGGTACGATCTGCTCTGCAGCACTGTGACCCCACTGCAAAGGGCTTGCATGCCTCGCCTTCCAGACATTCCCAAAGGCTGGATGAACTGGGCTTTAAACCCCTGCTGTGAGTGCTGCTGGGGCTCCAGCTCCGGCAGGAGGGTTTTGGCCACTCAGCCCTGCCCCATCAAAGTTACAGCAGCTTCCAGCTCTGCTCCTCCCCTTCTTGATTTAATGCCTCTGCCTCTCTCCCCTGAGGTTGACAGCTTTGTTTGACCCTCTGAAAAGTGCAGACAATGTTAGCCTGGATGTGGGTCTTGACATCACAAGGTTCATTTCCTAACCTGGAAGAGCAAAATTCACAACCAGCGGAGTTTTCAGTGCAGCTGGGCTGCAGCTGTGTGGGTTTGCTTCACCTTGGTCCCTGGTGTGTGTGGGTATCCCCTCTCAGCACCAGCTGCTGCATGCAGCCACTGTCACTGCAGCTGTGACATCCCCTGTCAGCTCCCAGCCATGGCCATTCTGCTTTGTTTCTCCCACAGGGTTTTTTAGAACAATTTGTGAAGTGTTTGGTTTTGTCCAGTGAATTTTAGTATGCCAAGTTTAGAAAAACAGTCCTCTTTTTTTATTGGTAGAATCATTTAAGGTTTATCCACCTAAAAGAGATAGTCTTGATTTTCTTTCCTTTCTTCTTTGCTTTTAGCAAACAAAATCTGAACCCTTTATGTTCTCAGGGCTTATTTTGCATTTGACTAAGCCTCAGTATTTTCTATGAAGAATAACTTAGCTGAGCATTTTTCTAGCTGAAGAAAAATATCTCCATAGAAACTTCTTGTTCTGAGTTTTCCACAAGCCACTTGCAGCCTTAGGTCTGTGCACTTAGCCTTTGCATCCACATGTTGCTTCTGTCATGATTTGCTTGCTATTTTGCTGAGCCATCAGAAGCGGTACCTTTTTTTTACAAATGGTTCCTTCAGAGAAGATTGTATGAGACATCTCCCGGGAAGCTGTCTGTCCTGGCTCCCCCTCCTAGGCTGCACACTTTGCAGTACTTCAGGAAGGAACACAAGCTCAGAGCTACCTTTTTTAGAGCCTGTTATAATGGATTCTTTTACGCCTGGCCCCATATTCTGCAGCACACTCTTTTATGGTTGTGCCTCCCTCACAAAACTGCTTCCTGACAAGGTATCCTGCTGGGATTTGGTGGGTGTGTAAAGAGCGCAAGTTGTCCTGCACCTCCCAAGCAGCCTCAGGACGTGCAGTTCGCGTCTGCCCACAGCATCCTCTGCAGTGCCACCAGCAAGGGGGGAGCCAGGGAAGGTGGGATGAGGTGCCCCATATGGACAGGGCTGTGTTGTACCCTGGTGACTTCATGGGTCTGGCTGACTGTTCAGCAAGCCCAGTAGTTCTGTGGCTTCTTGACTGAACAATCTGCCAGCCTTCAGCTCCTTCCAGACCACCAGGAAGAACAGGCCTGTTCGCTGAAAGCCCTTTCCCTCTGCTTTTCACTGTAGTCCATGAGATGTCCCCTGGCCCCAGGCATGAAGGAATTCTGTTCACAGTGCATAAGCAAACAGAAGTCCTGGGCTCTGCCGGATTTTCCAGTTGCACTGAGCAAGTAATGATGAACTCGGTCAATGGGGTTCAGTTTATACAGTGAGAAAGGTTTCCAGATCTGTGTCCTGCAGGCCAAAGAGTCCATGGCAGAAGGGCGAGGTCTGTTTGCAATCGTGCCCTGTGTTTTGTCTTGTAGGCTAACAATTCATGCAGAGTGCCCTATGCACCTGGAGGACTTCCCAATGGATGTGCATGCTTGCCCGCTGAAATTCGGCAGCTGTAAGTACCCTGATCAGCCTCTGCAAAAAGGCAGGTACAGAGCTAAGGAGCACTCCCTTGTGTGGCTAGTGTTACTCAGTATTTTAGTAGTTTTGTTTTAGGGTTTGTTCCTAAAGTGACTAGGAGCCAAACTCCAAGCCACTGGATCAGCATAATGTGAAATTAAGTTTCCTAGTCCAGCTCTGCCTGAAGTCTTCTCCAGGTCCACCAGCACCACTCTTTGTTTGCGTTAGATGATTTACCCACCTGCAGCTAAAAAAATGAGCCCACACCAGTATCCTCCCTTTTGGACTCTAAGAAAACAGAGAAGTCCTAACCTTCCTAAACTGATCCTTCCTGTAGCCATTTGGGAGTTAACTAAGTGTGAAGTTGAAAAGTTTGATTGACAGCAGAAGAAATTGTGTTTATCATGTGCATCTGCTCCTCTGCCTCATGACAAACTGAATCCATGAAACTGGATTATTCAAAACTACTGAAATAAAGCTATTTCTTAGGCAGCACCTAATTAAATGTAGAACCCATTGCCACAAGACATCACTAAGGCCAGTAAAATAGCAAGCCTTGGAGAAGGATGAATTATTAATGTTAATTGACCTTGTGAGGAGGGATATAAAATCTCATACCTCAGGCCTAAACTCTGGGATTATTACAAGACTTGCAGGAAGGCAGATTACTCCACATCTAATTACTTATAATGTTTCTTGGTGAGGAAAAGAGATTAATGTGTATATTTCTGCTGGAACACCCTTTGGGTATTTTTTTTTCTGGTTTGACCTCTGAATGATGATAGTTTTGAGACAAGCAGCTCAGAAAGCTGCCCCTGGTTAACATTAGTGTGGCTCTTTCTAAAGCACCTGTCCTCACAGCATCCAAGCTCACCTTTCCTGTGCTGGCGCAGGATTAAACCAGTGTTTTCACTACAAAGCTAGAAGCTGCTCATTTTGAAGAAGCTTAGAGTGGGTCAGACTTGTAAGTAGAAGGACAATGCAAGTACCAGACACATGTTATTCCAAACATAACTGAATTTTTCTCAGTGACCACTTTTCAGTGATCCCCACATTATGAATGAGTCATCAGTGGCCTTTTGTCCCTGTACCATCCTGGCAGCCCCCCAAAGAGGGAAGGCAGAGAATTTGAAGGAGAAGTAAAGGCATCAGGCATTTCGGAGAGCTTCAGCTGCCCACCTGCATCATTCCTCGGTCCAAGTGGAGTGAAGGTGATGGCTTTACCTACCACCATACTCCCTAGAAGATGAATGTACACCACAGAGAACTGTTTCTGAGCCAGGCACAGTTACTTGCTGAAGTTACTAGCTCCACTAAATGTCCAAGAGCTGTCCTTGTTTGGATTGGCTTGGACTGCATTGCAAGCAAGGCATTGAGCAGAACCAAAACAACTACATGGCACTAAATATGTTCCAAGCATCTGTGCCGTGCCTGCATGACACCAGATACCCGTCTGTCCCAGACAAACAGATATGTAGACAAATGAATTTTCAGGAATAATGGCAATGAAACTGTGGGCAAGCTCCCTTCGTAGGCTGAGAGCAGCAGAGGTGTTGCCCACCAGGTGAAAGAGCAGTGGCAGAGCTGAACAAAGCTCTGAAGGAGGATGGAGGTCTCCAGAAGCATGTTGAGAGCTGGAAGGAGGGGTTGAAAAGCAGAGTGTTGTCCTTTGGATGAGATGTGCCAGCCTGCATCAGAAGTGCTTAGGCAGCACACTGGCATGCTGAGAAACATCGGCTGATCATCCAAACCACTGCCCCCACATTATACAGCTCCTGCTTAATATTTAACAGGTTTGCCAAAACTTAGTGCCAGGAAAACAGTGGTTGTTTTAAAAAGATCAGAGAAATCTGGTTGTCTCGGGGCATATTCCACAAAGCAGGAGCTGAGACACTTCTGTAGTAGACCTGACCCATTGCTTAACCCACCCAAAGAATTCCTTTGTGTCTTAATAGGAGAAGCTGCTGGTAAAAATAGTTAAAAACTTGCTTTAGTGAACTTTGTTCTTGCATAAAAAAGTGGTGCAGAGTTGGTATGGACAGGAATTTTGGGCATTATGGGGAGAAGTAGCTCCTAGCAGAGTCTGGAGAGACTCAGTTTCTGGAAAACCATAGGACTGGCAAAACCAAGAGCATGTGGGGACTGTTGAGAGAGGGACTGGCTGTGAGGACAGAGCAAGGGTTTGGTCACAAACACAGGGTCATGCAGGGAAAAAGCATTTTGGTGGGAGGGCACACCACCTCCAAAGCCAAGAGGCTTGAAGAGGGTTCCTTCTCAGTGAGGGTAAATATTTTTAGCTTTTTCTCTTTAACCTAAAATTTAACTCCATTTGCATTTAGCCTTTCTTGCCAGCTGCTGCCAGCATGACTTTCCCTGTGCCTGGCATGACAGGGCTGTGGCTGTAGTGCTGCCCCAGCAGCCTGCTGGTCTGAATGCCTTCCTATCTTGTGCCCGCTTGAAGCCAGCCCTTGCAGAGTCAGCATGTCAAGGGGACAGCATGTCTCTCAGTGACAATGCTCTGCCCCCTCTTCAGCTCCCTTCCAAAAACCCCAGCTCCCTCCTGCTCATTTGATTTAACTGTTGTTGATCTGCCTTGGTCTCTGGCCATACTTGGCTGTGCTCAGCCATGTGGCTCTGAGGAATGCACAGCAACGATTAATTTGTCTACAGGCTAATTTTGGTATATTTTAGGTCAGGCAGAAGCACAAACCTCATTCTTCTTTCTCCTCTGCAGATGCCTACACAAAGACAGAGGTGATTTACACCTGGACACTGGGGAAGGATAAATCAGTGGAAGTTGCAAAGGGTGGATCTCGCCTGAACCAGTATGACCTGCTGGGCCATGTTGTTGGGACAGAGATGGTCCGATCCAGCACAGGTACTGGTGGGCCCACAGTGAGATGCATGGACTGAGCACACCCTCATGGATGGACCCATGGGCTTTAAATGCCACAATTTGGCATAATTACAGAGGCAGTACAGTGAGGAGCACAGTACTTCTCAAGCCACATGCTGTTGGAGAATATGGCTGGTGACATCTGTAACAGTCACCAAGAGGCAGTAAAGAGTTTAGTTTGTAGTGTATTCCACTGAAAAAGCCTTATCGTCTATAGTCTTGAGAAAAGCTGATCTCAAGCATCTAAAAGTGTTCTGTTGTGTGGAAAATTTACTCTGTGTTGTCCAGCTGGTTCTTGGTACTGTGGGTTCATTTGTCTTGGATTCCTTTCCAGACCCTCAGGAGAGCACTGCGGGCAGGGGAGGCGAAAGCAACATAATGTTCAGTGTGATTTTCACTGCATCTGCTTACACAAATATTATCATAGCTAATAGAAGATTATCCCAAACAAATGTTTCCTCTGATTAATGACCAATATTAATCATCTTTCTCTCCCATCTGCTGCTCCTCCCTCCCCCTCTGAATCCAGGTACTGATAGCTTCTGTTATCTCATGTGTGTCTCTCATATTTCTTTTTTTCTTTTATTTTTTTCTTCTGTATGCACCAGTAGTTCTCTCATTTGAGGATATTTCCTCTCTGGTGCACTTGATTTTAATAGTGTCTGTCTGTAACAACTCATTTCACCTCCCTTGGGGAAATGTGGGGAGCCCAGGGAACTAAATGTCATAATATCTGGCCCATCTCTCTACTTAAGTTGTAGTAAAATGTACAGATGAATAACCTGAAGTGGTAAGAAAGCTGCTAAAGGCTCCTGTGTGTAACAATTTAGCAGAGCCATGCTCACAACATAAAGGCACAATAATCCCTGAAAATATCCAAAGCTTTGAGTGGAGCAATAGGACATTGAGGGAAAATAGGGACAGCTGCTTCTTTGATTCACAGGTCAGACCTTTGACAACAGAACTTGTCCTGATTTCTGAGATGGTTACAGTGAGGAAACGTGGAATATTTCCAGGATTGTCAGAGAAAATAAAATCCTTTGTCCTGATATCCCCTTGAAGCACTTTTAGGGTCTCTCTAGGTTTAAGGGATCTTACCTACAGTGTGGCTCCCTGGGCTGAAGCAAGAAAGGGATGGGAGCTGGGACAGGAGAAACCCCCAGGGGCACGTTGTGCCTGGGGTGAAACAGGGAAAGTTTATTGCCTGGTTGTTGACTTTGATTTGCCTTTGTCCCACAGCTGTTTTGTAGTGAATTAAAGACATCTCCAGAGAAGCGTTTTGAAAGGACAAATGCTCTGTGAATGTCACACGGGCTCCACTGGGGCACACGCCTGGCACGGCTCAGCAGCTGTGTGTGCAGAGGCAGTGCTGACAGTGTGCTGCAGCATCCACCCCTCCTTCACGTGGCTCTTGGGGTGGCCTGCAGGACTGGAGGATACCAGGGCATGCCAGCCAGGAACAATATGACACGCACATTGCAATTCAGTGAAGAGCTTGAAAGTTTGTTCAGGACAGATCTTTAGTGTTTTAGAGCTGGACTAGTGGTCAGCTGGCCCCATCCTGGAAAGCACAGGGTAGCTCAGCATCTCTAACTACCTGTCTCTGCAGGGGAATATGTTGTCATGACCACACACTTCCACCTCAAGAGGAAGATTGGGTACTTTGTGATCCAGACCTACCTACCCTGCATTATGACCGTCATCCTGTCCCAGGTGTCCTTCTGGCTTAACAGGGAGTCTGTTCCTGCCCGGACGGTGTTTGGTGAGTCTGGGAGCACAGGGGCATCTTCTTGGGTCGGGGAGGAAGGCACCACAAATGAAGGGAAATAGACTGAACATCAGAGCTGGTCTTTTTCAGGCCTTGGCTGACATCACTGAAGCTGCTGGCTATTTCCCAGGATAGCTTTCAGTGTCTTCCCAGTGCCCCTGCTTCCCCTGAATCACTGCAAAAATACTCCTGTCAATGTTTCTGCCACATGCCAAGCCATAAATATTAACAGTAATCAAGGTATTGATCATCTAATTATATGCATTTGGTTGTGTCTGCTTATCTATATTGGCTTTTGAGTTAAGGAGAGGATAGGTACATGGGGAGGCATTTAAAGCTCTACCTTTGAAATTGCTAATGTGCCCCTGATCAGAGCTCCACATAACAAGTTCCTGGGCTGAGGCAGCATAACTGCATGGTGAATATAGTGTTATTATTTCCTTCAGCTAGTTTCAGATCCTCACTCCAAGGCGGAGTGTCAGCTGGCATTGCGCATCTATTAATAGCTTTAACAGACATTTAATAACATAATTGCTTTGTGGTTTCCTGTCAAGACCTTTAGTTCAGGATCTACACAGACACACTCACAGAGCAAGTGTGATGCTGCAGGATTGTATTTCCTGGAAGTAACATTGCCCAGCAGATACCACTTAACAGAGAGTGTATTGGACAAAAGTCCCCAAACAGAGAGAGGATATGTTGTACCACCTGCTCATGTTTTTGAATAAGACAGAAATTGGTGTGGTTTCAAAGATCATGAAGCATTTTCTCTGGAGCAGGAGTCATGATGTAAATACTCCCACAAACTCAACAAGGCTAATGTCTTCCTTTCTGGACCCTCTCCACAGGCCTGGACTTTGTTCCTGTACTGTGGACTGGACTGGCATTCAGGGAGGATCACAGGTGGTTCTGCACCCTCCTAAATAAACTAGAAGGGAATCATTATGGGTTTTTTTGTGTTCACTGGGGCTTGTAAAATGTAGGTCACGAACTAGCTTTAAAATTTACAATTGACTCTAGCTTCTTCCCACTAGCACCAAGTTGCCTTCTCTTGCCCAGTAAGGCAAATCTGACAGTGATCCCCAGGGTGGAGGCAGACCTAGGTTAGTACAGCCAAACTGGTTTGTGTGGTCCAGACTGCAAGAGCTGCATTGGACATGAATAACAGTGAGGAAGAGGGGGCATGGCCCCTCAGCACCCATGTTTTGCTGCTTCCATCCAACAGAGTGGAAAAGGGGGAGCTCAGACAGAAATCATGTGGAAAATTGGACCACCTCAGGCATATAAAGAGTCATTGATGAACTTTACTCATTAATCATTTGCAGTTAAACTGCACACTGGACCCTATAGCTGTCCATGCTCCAGGAGGGCTCTTACATCAGCATCTGGAGTACCTGTGCACCCTTGACAGCAGGGACAAGCTCTTCTTTGAAGGCTTGATTCCCTCCTCTGTTATCCTGAGAATTGCAATTAGACAGGTTTCCTCAACTAGCAGCTCAGATTGAACAGGAAAGAGCTGACTGAAAAATTAGAACCAACCTTTGTGAAAAATGTCTTTGCTCCCAAATTGCCTTGCTTTCCTATTAAGAAAATAATGAGAACTTGAATTGTTTATTCCTTTTTTTTTTCCTTCAGAAAGTTTTGTCAACAATATTGAATTGAAACTCTTAAATTACCAGGAGTATGGCTTAAGGGAACTGAAAATTAGTCAATATTTTTATAATGTTTTTAATGCATTTTTAATTGAAAAGCACATTATTGGGGAAAATGGATAGCAATGGTTGCTTGCTTTAATGAAAAACGCTTTAAAAGGCATTTTGCAACAGATCATTTTTTTCAACGTAAATCAATGTGACACTTATTCTGGCAGCTTGGACCACTGATAGGTGCCTAGCCATGCTAACAGGATCCAGGATCCTAGGTGTCCATCCATACAGGTCATAAGACACTATTTCTCAAACATTGAGAGAGCCACATTGGATAAGTGGCCAGTTTTTGATGCTCCCTCAGATTCCCAACCATCTAGCTGACCTTTTTACTGTTATTTTACTATTTCTATTTTACTGCTAAAGCAACTAGAGGCTTCTCCGTGACATAATTTACTTGAGGGAGCTGGGTCTAGCCTCATGCAACTTACCCTACCAGCAGGCAAGGAACTGAGTACAGGTACCTACCTGTGCGCTAGGACTCTTCTATGGTGAGTAGTAGATGGAGTTTGGGGAAGGTTAATCTCATCCTAATGAAGATCTCTGTGATTGATTGTACTAAAAAAACTGAACCAGAGAAGGCCCTGACCCACCTGAAGTCAGCCCTGATTTGAGCAGGGGTTGGACAAGATGTTGCTTGAAGAAGCTGTGACTGGAAGTGTTATCCCTGGAAGTGTTTGAGGCCAGGCT
>NW_008671026.1:0-6183 GCF_000695815.1 Acanthisitta chloris
TCCTTTCAGGGAGTTGTAGAGGGAGAGGCGAAGAAACTGTTTTTCTATGACATTCACTGAAATGGCTGAAATGTTTCTGGTGTAAAGCCTCTGCCTCAGTCCCCTGGGACAGAACGCTTGAGCTGAGACCCTCAGCAAAGCTGCAGGGGTGGCAGAGACATCCCAGGGTGTACTGAAGCAGTCACTGATGCTGCAGGACTGTTCATTCATCCCACGAATCCCAGACGATCCGCGAGGGTGTGAGAATGACTGGTGTAAAACGTGGGGGCTCAAAGTAATTCAGTCTGCACATTAGCTGTGCCAAATTTTGCAAAACATTGTGGTCAGACTCCTCCATTTCTACACGCAGAGCTGCAGCGGCTCACACCCTGCACACACTGATGTGTAGGGCTGGGACAGAGGAGCAGCACATGCCAAACACACCGAGGGACCCCGAGACCCTCCGTGCACATAAATGGAGCACTGCCAGCTGCTCTGGGGAGCAGAGCTCCAAAGGTCCTGCTCACCCCAGGGAAGTAGTGTACCCAGTGAAACAGGTTTAGTAATAACCAGGAGCATGTACATATGGAAGAATAAGCCTTAGACCTCGAAAGAGGTGTGAGGGGTCTGTCTTTCTATACATACACACATAGGTATGTGAGCAACCAAGGCTGAAAGGGAAGTTTAGAGTTTTGAGTTAGTAAAATTAAAATTTAACCTCCAAACTCTGCCCAAGAAGAGCCAGTGTGCACACCAGCGTATTTTGCTTCGTTCCTGCCAGCACCTAGGTACGTGCACGTGAGGGATTGCATTGCCCATGTTAATTTAGCACTGAGGGAAAAGGCTGGACAGGTGCCCTGGCTCCAGCAGGGCCGTGGCAGCGCAGGCTGCGGCAGCAGTTTCGCTCTACACTGGGGAAGAAACACCCTGCATAGTTCTGACTGGGCAACTCATTTTGGAGCTCTGCATGATCCTCCACACCAAAGACAAGCCCAGCAAATGTCCCCAGCAGCTTGTGATAATGACGCCTGCTCATCTCATGCAGAGCTTCAGGTGTCGTCACGTAACCAGCGTGACCGCATCCTCCTGGGAGAGAGTCACAGCCAGCAATTTGGCAGGGAAAGTTGGTGGCCTACTTTGCTTTCTTCAGCCACTCCGTTTCTGGGATGATCCTTGTTCAAGTGCAAACAGTGCCTTGGCTAACCTCCTTTCTGGGAATGAGAAGTTCCGGTGTAAAAGGTTGCAGACGGCACAATGCACATGGGAGAGGAGGGTGAAAAAGCACCTTCTATAAAGAAAAGCTGCTGCTTAAGGACTGAATTAATGCTTTAGTGAATAAATCAGGGCTGCCTGCTCCGTAGCAAGCAACAAGTCTTCATACAGTGATGAAAGAGCATGCAGGAATACAACAGAAAAATGAAGTAATAATTTCAAGCCTAAATAAATTGCAAGTAAATTAGCCATGCAGTGTAAGGGAATGGTTTTTACCTTGCAAATTTGAAAGGAGAAACCATACATGTCACTGATTATGATGAGTAACTTGCTAAACTACTGTAACTCAAGTGTACCTGGTCGTAACCTAGAGAGACCTTATCAAAACTGTTCAGGTGGAATAATTTTGTCAGAAGGTGCTAGGTCATGAAAAATGGAAACATGAAGAAACTTTCATATTCGTAGGACAAAAAGTCAAAATGCAAACAGGAATGTATTTGTTCTTTCCAGTATTTTTTATTTCAAATCTGTTTTGTTACATTTTCATTATATATATCCCTTAGAATAAAGATTGTGTAATTTTATGTTTTAAAATGTTTGTTGGTAGCCAAACAAAGCTAAAAATAGAGCAAGGGCATATGGCCTGAAGGCATCAAAATAGGGTCTTGATAACTGAATATTTTTTCTTTTGCTTTGAAGGAGATTTCAGACTTTTAATTTTATTCTTTTAGTGACTTCTAAGGATAGAATTTTCTGTGGGGTGACAATTCAGCTTCAACCAGCTGTAGAGTGAGAGTTAACATTTCTCTTTAAAGACCTGAATCCAAACGGTTGTTCCAAGTGCGAGTAAGAAGTAGTTTGGTGATGTTGTGGTAACGTCGGGTTACCATCTGTCACAGTATTTCTGGGATCTGCTTGATTGATTCCTCGCGAATCACATCCTGCAAGCATTATTTGCAAAACTTTATTATGGGCAAAGGCTATTTCTGTGCTCATGAGCCATCGTTACCAGGGAGCATTTCATTACAGTGATGACATTCTGTAAAATATCCTGGTGCATGGGCAAATGCCAACACCACTTCTTGACAATGGGTCAGCTGAGTGCATCTTACTGGACAGCCCCCAACAGGCGTCAATTTGTCAGTGGTGCAATAGTAGTCCATGTTCTGACATCCTTCAACACGTTGGGTGCTGTGCTGACAAAAAGTCTATTCCGCTGAAAACCTAAGAAGGCTGATGGTTAAGAAAAAATTTCGTAAGTGGGCAGGTTGAGAAACGACTTGGTCACTTTGGCTGGCCTGGATTGTTCCTGCTGCTCCTCCCATGCTGAGCACTGAGACACGAAGTACGGCCGGAGAGAGGCAGGACACAAATCCATGAGGGTCAGGAGTCCACAGCATGTTGCCAGGTCTGCCAGTGGACTTGCCTTATGACCAGAATGCATCCATTCGCATTCCTGTCCTTGCTTTCTCCTTCTGTAGAATGAAAATCCCAATTTTAAAAGCCTTCCTAGTGTTTATGCACCAAGCACAAGTGTGAAATGTCATTGCAATCAGAACAAATATGTGCTCTGTCAATGTGTAGTAAAAGGTTTAACTGTGGTGCTTATTTAGGTCCTGATCTTATAAGGATTTAAGCCCACTTATGAATGTGAGTAGCCCCGTGGAAGACTAGATTACACATGCACTTAAGTGTTATCAGATTGAAGTCATAGAACAACAATCACAAAAGGTACTTAATCACCTTTAAATTACAGTGTTCCTAATTTAGCTAATGTTATTCCCCAAGGAAAAATTGCCTCATCTAGCATACAATCAGGAAAGAATCAAGGGCTGTTCCTTCAAGTGGTTGACAGTTCAAAAAGGGATACGATTTTAAAAGAATAGGTTGCTAAAGGCTGAACTATTTAATTGAATTATCTCTTTGAGAAATTGATGCAAATGAATATTATAATTCCCCGTTATGTATGCTATCTTCTTTTTATGAAACCAGTGTTCTGTCCCTGTTTGAGGCTTTCTAATAATGATTTATGTTTTGAAGGATGATGTTTTCCTCTTTACAGATTAAGAAAAAAAGAACCCAAGAGCTTCCAAGAGATGGAGTTCCTACGTGATTTGCTTCAGTCCTCAAGGTGCTCATGGGATACAATCCTGCTCTGTCCATGAAAGTGGACACTCAGTCTGTAAATGCTCACTCTGCAAAGCCTAATTGGATGGAGAGGTAGGATAACAGGCAACATAGCCAGAAAGATGACAAAAGGAATTGATGAAAAACCCAGCAGAATCCATTTGAGCCAGCTGTCCCAACAGCATTGCAAATATTAAATAGTGACCCCTCCCTGTCACTAGTGAAAAATGTGTGTTATATCATTCGCTCCTTTGCCAGGTCCCCCCATCTATTCACTTTTTTTCATGAGCACGTGTTCACAGCCTGTGGTTTCAGAACAGGAGAAAGAACAATGTTGTGGTTTTCCAGCTTTATCCAGGTTATTTTTATGTCCCAAATTGTTTTTAAATTAGCAAGTAGCATTGCTGTAGTGGGGGTACCTCTGCAATCGTTTCTGCTTGCTGCTTGCTGGCAAAATAACAGCTGTTATTGCTGTAGCAGGATTGATTTCCATAGAACAGCTCCATCTAAAGCCTACCTACGGGCTACAGCTCTGCAGCAAAAATATCAATGCAGTCTCATTTTCAACTTTTCTTACAAGGGGGAAAAAAAAGCATTTTCAGCAAAGTTCAACAGGGGATATTATTTATTCAGGGCACATAGAGGACAAGATGTGGATTTTTAAGGCACTAAAGTAATCTTCCACTTCTCCCCTCACCAAGTAGGGCAAAATGCCCTGTCCTCAGCTATCCCTGTGTACAAGGCACAAAAGCTGAGAATCAGGGTTTGTATCAAGGGCTTTACAGATAGGCCATGCTTTTTAATGCTTGGAATGTGAGATGTTCTTGCTCACATGTGCCATCTCAGGCTGGTGGATTCAGAAAAGGAGCTCATGTCTATCACATCCTTCCAAGCAATGTTCCTGTCATTGCTCTTAAAACTCTTCCATGATCCACCTCAGTAAGTGGTCAAGGGGTTTCCCATGGCCAAGGTTATGTGGGTATTGTCATGTCATGCCAGTCCACAGGAGCACCAACAGTGTAGCTCCATCACTCAGCCACGGCCTCCTTCCTGTGCCATTCCATGTCACTGGCACTGGAGCTCAGGCAGCTGTAGGATGGGTCACACAGGAACCTGCTTGGGCTGAAAATGAAGCCTACAAGGAAAGATTATTTTGGCCCAGAAGACGACTCTGCCTATTTGTGTTTCACAAAGAAGGGGCAGCTTATATAACCACTCCCATGCTCATTCCTCAGTAGATACCTTCTTATTTCTCATCTACAGCCAACAATAGTTTAGAAACAGAACTGTTGATCTGAACCCTCATTCAGACTAGGTTCATTACCTTATATCACGTTCTGGCATGGACACATTCATTCCACAAAACCAGGCCTTGCTTTCACATTTTAAAGCTGTTCAGCTGATGCATCTTGAGGTCATGGCCTAAATTAACTTGGATAAAATTTCCTGAGTGCACCTGTGTAGGCAAGCAGTAAGTGAAAAACAAATAAATCAGGTTATACTTGCAGTTACATATATGCTTAGATGCTCTGAAGAAATAAGCCAGTAATAGGTGTCACTTTTGCAAGTGTCTCATGTTCTCATCTTTTAAAACAACATCAAATTTGACTTCAGTATAATTACACATATATATCAAAGTTGCCTGTTGGGCTCTATCTCCAGCACCTATCTTAGTTGAAACCTTTGTTGGCCATTTCTCCCTTTAGGTGTGATATAAAATGAATCTGAGCTCTTCTGTACTTCCCACTAAGCAATAATTTTCCATAAATCACTATTCCTGAATTCTCTAAGATTCATATTATTGGTACGCACAGAACTCGGTGTTTTGAACCACTGCAGGACATGGTCATGTGAAACATAATGCAACACTCTCCTATAAAAGAAAACATTTTTTTTTTGCCAGTTCATAAATCCAGCTTTTAAAACAAGCATTACATTTACAAAGAGATTGTTTAGGTAAAAAAATGAAACATATTTCAGTGGGCAGCTATCCAACTCTGTGTAAAGTGCAGAATAGTAAGGTTTGGGGTTTTTTTTTTTTGCATTTTCTATCTCTTTAGTTATGTTTCGTTTTTGCAATTCTGATGAAAACAACTTGAACAGTAATCCTCTTTTCCAGACCTCAACACCTGGTAAGGAGAAATTATTAGGTCTCTGCTGTGAGTCCAAGTTAAGGTTCTGCTGTAAACTCCATGTCCAGAAAGCATTTTAGGGACATCAGATCATACTGAGAGCCTACTAGTATACATTTTCTTCAAACAAACATAAAAAAAAAGAAACAGAAGAATTAGAAACAAAAGGAGCCCTCCCAGTGAAGCAAAGAAGATGGACAAAAAGAAAAATCTAGTCTATTGATCCAAATAATACAGGCAGACTAGCATGTACTGGAATTTGGGACTAAAACCAAAGAGAGCTGACATGAGGACATACTGCAGGGAGGGACAAGCACAGCCATGAATGGTGCCATTGTGTGACTATTTTAATTAATTTTTGTAATGAAGCCAAAGCTCTAATTTACCACATCCCAAAAGTAAATAGAAAAGGTTATGACCTTAATTTCAGAGGTGGGGAAGGAAAACCTAATTGTTAAGTAGTCAGCTATTACTCGTTACTGCAACTGGATAGATACAGTTGGTGTGTTACTATGAATAGTCCAGCTGCAACAACTGTCAAATCTGGGGGCAATGACAGTTTTGTTCCCTTTTCCCCTCATCTTTCAAAGCCTTTGATTAGTAACATTTTGTACCCGTTTTATCACATGGATTGTAATGCTCCCAACTCCACCAGACTCTGAGTAAACCTGTCTGGGAGGCATAGTAGCCTTTATTTTTGTATTCTTAGTAAGCAGATATGTGAAGCTTCAGC